>NC_068992.1:54990779-54993160 GCF_001194135.2 Octopus bimaculoides
GAGCGATTACCTCCTCCTGATTACTGATTGTTCAACTGGTACTCATTTTATCGACAACAAAAGGATGAAAGGCAAAGTCGACCTCGACGGAATTTGAACTCAGAAAGTAGTAATCTATTCTAATAATGATTTCAAGTTTTGGCACAAAGCTAGCATTTTCGTGGGAGGAGCGATTACCTCCTCCTGATTACTGATTGTTCAACTGGTACTCATTTTATCGACAACAAAAGGATGAAAGGCAAAGTCGACCTCGACGGAATTTGAACTCAGAACATGAAGACGGATGAAATGCTGCTAAGCATTGTGCCTGGCGCGTCAGCGATTCTGCCTGGTCAGCGCCTTAATCTGATGACCAATAGCAATAGGTGAGACGGACTGCCTACTAATGTCATGCAACTAAGCTGAACCACACTCCTGCAATCTGCTTCAGAAAGATTCTTAAGAACAATTGACGGGACAGATTTACTAACAAAGAGATAGACTAGCATCCACTCAATCTTGATTCTGTCACATCTGTGCTAGTTATGTCATGAAGTTCGCATGCCAAGCTACAGACTCTCAAAGAAACTGTTCGACAGTGGACTCTAGGACAGTAGACTCTCCCTAGGAGTCAGATAAGTGTCGCAAAGATACACTGAAAGTTTCCCTGCAGGGCTTCAAAGTTAACTGAAGAGTGAGCAGGCAGGAAAAACATCACGATAGAAAATACTGTTGCGTCAATCCCCTGTTGACACTACCAAAGAAACTACTGTGTGTGAACTAGACTCATCATGCACCTGCACAATTACAAGACCGACCACCTCAGGATGACTATTCGGTCTTCGTCGGATTGTAAGTAATTTTTCTTTAGATTGATAGAAGTAAAGTCATCCAACGTCTATCAGAAATACCTGTTTGATAACATGATAGACTATCAATATGATCTTCAATAATACTTCATCGTCTAAAGATTATTATAATCTTGCCTTATTCCTTCCTTTTCCATAAACACAGCGTCCTCGTAATTATACTTCTCAATATTCATTCTTCTCAATGCATTGTTCGCACGATCGTGAATCTCGTGTCAACTTCTGCATGTTGTGTCCTCTTACTGCACATATTTTTCTTTTCGTTTTTCGGTTTATTCGCTTTCTGTTTTTTTTTTCTTTTTTATTTTATTGTCTCCAATAGTTGGCACCGTGCATCCATTTTGTTACGTAAATTTGCTTTGTCCCCTTACTCCTGTAAGATGACTCTTCAGTTTCCAAGTCATCGGTTTCTCGGTCGATTTCATCGTTCTCTGTTTCTGGCGAGGCTTACCTGTCCGCTATTCTCCAAGGTGTAACAAATGGTATTTGGAAAACAAAAAAGCAGCCTCTGGGTCTTGCTGCTGCTGACATTGGCAGCGCTTTTCTACAATATTTCTTATCCTCAGTCTTTTGAAATCCTCATGAAATAAGTAGCAGTTGAGCACTAGGGTCAGTTGAGGACTGGGGTCAATGTAATCGATTGACCCATTCCCTCACAATTTCAGATCTTGTGTGTTTGGTAGGATGAATTATTATTATTCAAGTAAACGAAATATAAAATAAAATATACAAGAATGACCAAATATGGTGAAAATGAGCTGTCAAAACTTCTGAAGAATATTAAGGGTTAAAATGTGGTAATATGCTAATTCCTTCGGAGGGGTTCTGTACACTGAGAAGAAAAAGAAAAGGAAGAAGAAAAAAAGGAGGGGAGGAGCAGGAGGATGAGGGTGAGGAAAAGAAGGAAAAGCAGAAGAATGTTAGTTGGAAGAAGAAGGAAGAGAAGGAGGAGGAGGAGAAGGAGGAAGAGGGGAAGAGGAGAAAAAAGAAAGGACGAGGGGAGGAAGATGAGGAGAGGAAAAGAAAAATACGTGGAAGAAGAATCGAAAGAACAAGAAAAGGAAGGGAAGACGGAAAAGATGAAAAAGAAGTAACAGAAGAAAGACACAAGTGGAAGAAGAAAAGGAAGAGGGAGAAGGAAGAGGAGAAGAAGTAAGAGAACAGGATGGGAAGAACGAAATGGAGAAGAAAAAGAAGGGAAAGGCAGAGGAGGTAACGAACAAAGCACGTGAAAGAGAAGAAGGTGAAGAATAAGAAGAAAAAAAGAAGAAAGGGAGAAGAAGAAAGGCATTTCATTGAATGATAGTCAAGGAAATAAAATTTTTCCCACACATGTAGGAAAACTGCAACAATAACGTGAAGAACAAAGGAAGTAGAAATTGTTATAAACGGATATGATATTAACAAGATAATCCCAAATTTGTCATGCATGATACACAAACAATAGAAATTAAAGACCTGTTTACTAAAGGAATAACTTGGGGTTTTGGGGATGATATGTAACTATTCGTTATATATACATACATACATATA
>NC_068992.1:54993314-54994293 GCF_001194135.2 Octopus bimaculoides
TATATATATATATACATATGTGTGTGTGTGTGTGTGCGAGAATGCGTGTTGCGCAGGAGAGGCTGTGTGGTAAGTAACTTGCTTACCAACCACATGGTTCCGGGTTCAGTCCCACTGCGTGGCACCTTGGGCAAGTGTCTTCTACTATAGCTTCGGGTCGACCAAAGCCATGTGAGTGAATTTGGTAGACGGAAACTGAAAGAAGCCTGTCGTATATATGTATATGTAGATATATATGTGTGTGCATGTGTGTGTTCGTGTGTCGGTGTTTCTCCCCCAACATTGCTTGACAACCGATGCTGGTGTGTTTATATTCCCGTAACTTAGCGGTTCGGCAAAAGAGACCGGTTGAGTAAGTACTGGGCTTACAAAGAATAAGTCCTGGGCTCGATTTGCTCGAGCATGGCCACCGTCAAATGACTGAAACAAGTAAAGGAGTAAAAGAGTATATGTGTGTATATATATATATATAAAGGAGTTAGTCAGAATTCTGGATGATCCTTTATTATTGCTTTCGTTCGTTTATCGAAATCGTCAAGACAAAATCAAAACCAAAATGGTATAAAACAGAATGCGTCGTTGTTCATTTATATGAATCGGATGTTTTTTTTTTGTTTTGTTAGAAGAGAAGAATATTGTTTTTGTTCTTTTGAAAAAAAAAGGGAGACAGAGAGAGAAAGTAAAGTAAAGTGGTGGTGGTGGTGGTGGTGGTAGGAGGAAATAGATAGAAAGAAAGGTTTCAGGACAATCAAGAAAGAGGAGAAAAAATAACAATAACAAAGGACGGGGTAGATAACAAAGGATAGGTAGATAGAAAGATAGATAGATAGAGAGAGAGAGAGATAGAGAGATAGACAGATAGAGAGAGAGAGAGATAGAAAGATAGATAGATAGATAGAAAGATAGAAAGAGAGATAGATAGATAGATAGATAGATAGATAGATAGATAGAGAGAGAGAGAGAGAGAGAGAGAGAGATA
>NC_068992.1:54994303-54994942 GCF_001194135.2 Octopus bimaculoides
GATAGATAGATAGATAGATAGATAGATAGAGAGAGAGAGAGAGAGAGAGAGAGAGAGAGAGAGAGAGGTTTCTTTTCAATTTGGTGTGATCAATTCATTGAAACTTCATTTCAAAGTATTTTCTTTTTTTCTTTTTTCCTTTTCTCCTTTCTTTCCTTTTTTCGTTCCACTGTATACCTATCAACATATTTGTAAATAAACGCGTTTTCTCACAAGGACTGGTGACCTTTAACATTGTTCTTACTTTTTTAGAAAAAAAAGAGAGAGAGAAAGAAAGCAAAGTAAAAGGGGGATAGAGAGAGAGGGAGATTTCAGGACAATCAAGAGAGAGGAGAAAAAATAATAATAAAGGATGGGAAAAGGGTAGATAGATAGACATTAGATAGATAGATAGATAGATAGATAGATAGATAGATAGATAGATAGATAGATAGATAGATACACAGAGAGAAAGAGAGGGAGGTTTCTTTTCAATTTCGTGTGAAATTTCATTCCAAAGTATTTTTTTCCCCCATTTCTTTTTTTTTTTTAAATCTTTTTCCATTGTATACTTATCAACAAATTTGTAAATAAACACATTTTCTCCCAAATGCTGGTGACCTTTCAAGATGTCAATTTTAGGAAGTAGGATGGAAGAAA
>NC_068992.1:54995473-54998526 GCF_001194135.2 Octopus bimaculoides
TATATATATATATATTCAGAAACAACAGTAATAGTGTAATATAAATGTTGTCTTTACGTTCTGAGTTCAAATTCCGCTGAGGTCAACTTTGCCTTTCATCCTTTCGGGGTCGATATATTAAGTACCAGTTGCATACTGGAGTCGATATATTCCCTGCCCCAGAATTTCGGTCAGCCTTGTCACACTGTGTCGCGCTGAATATTCCTGAGAACTACGTTAAGGGTACATGTATCTGTGGAGTGCTCAGCCACTGGCACATTAACTTCACGAGCAGGCTGTTCCGTTGATTGGATCAACTGGAACCCTCGACGTCGTAAGCGACGGAGTGCCAACAACAACATGTATGTATTTATGTATGTATGTATACACCGTCAAGTTAATGCGAAGGCACGTTTGTTGCCGAATATATGCTTAATGATTAATTGCAAAGAGATAGCTGTCTCATTAAGGTAATTAAATTCCGTGTTATCAGTAATCAGTTAAATAGGATAGGGAATGTATCCGAATACTATTTGCACTTCTGTTTATCTCCACGTCTTTATGAAACCACGCACACACACACACACACACACACACACACACACACACACACACACACACACACACACACACACACACACACACACACACACACACACACACACATACCCCCCCACACACACACACACACGCACGCACACGCACAGTTATAGGCAAAAGTTGAAAAGACAACACGAAATATATGTGAAGATACTTCTGCTTAAAAGAATTCTATGTGAACTATATCCTAATGTGCACAGAGAACTGCGAGAATATACAAAAGGGACATACGCATTCCTTCTTTATACGTTCTGTCAGATTCGAACGTGAACATGCCAATCGCTGTTGTATTTTATCTTCGGAGAACATCTATATGACGATGCCAGTGGTGACAACATAATAGATACTTCCTGATCAATGAAACGGAACAAAAGTCAAGGGTCTTGTTTACAAAATGCAGCAAAAAAATAAAGACTATTTGCTGATACGGGTTGACATCTGCTGAACTGATGAATTAATTGCCATGCACGCACAGACCAATTACGTACATATTCATTCTTAATATGTTCCGACATTTGCTAACTGCTGTAATATTTCGTCTTCGAAGAACAACTTTTCCTTTCGGACGATGTGTCGAGGTAAGGCGACTGCGACCTTGTTCAATCAATCAGTTAAAGCTACTCCGGATCGATGAACCTAAGCAAGAATTGAAGATCTTGTTTATAGAACTCAGTTGCAAATTATTTGTTGGTGCGAAAAATAATAATTATGATAATTATTGCTTTCACATATAGTGCTCATATCAGAATTAAAGGCCTGCAGGTCACATCTTGCCATTTTGTGTTCACAGCAAATATATAGATTTCTTCCAGGTAAAAACCTGATCAATACCACATACTTACCGTATGTTGTTTAAACAGCTGGAGCTGCAGTTTTTCGTCCTACAAAAAATCACTCTCAAGATGTATAGTAATCAAGAACGTAATATACTTCAAAGCTGGATGAAATGATATCATCCAGAAGTGATGGTGGGAGCGATTGCTACCGTATTTCGCCGTAGTTGCGGCTTATCAACACAGTATACTCGTGTCATTTGTGAAAAGAAATCGAAATCTCTAATCTGAAGTATATATAAACGATGTATAAATATCTACTTGTTTGCAATGGCACCGCAATCAGAATCAATTTGAATTATGTCAATAAAGCAACACTATAATGAAAACATCATTAATATCATAATTTCAACGTGTATTGTTTAAACATCAGGAAAAGGAGTTTAACATGTAGGAAAAATTCCTTTAAAGACCTAGTGTTAAAAAGCATAATATAGTTCAGATCAAGGCGGAACAAAATCGCCCCAGAAACGACCACGGGTGCAACAGATACCATATTTCGCCGTAGTTGTGGCTTTTTAAAAGCAAAGTTTGTTTCGTTATATGAAAAGGCAGAGCTTATGAACCTTTACATAGCATCTAAGCTTAGTGAGAGAATGGGAATTAGATATTGTCAGATCGGAAACTTTGTCCAAATGCATGCAACATTAGGAACTCTACAAAAAGTTCTCAGGGTGCCAGATAATGGCATTAAACCGGGCGATGCGTTATGGCTAACACCCAAAATAGGCCACGGAGATTTGAGCTCAGAGTTCAAAAGCCCGAAGAAATACCAGAAGACATCCCGTCCAACGTTTTTATACTGCTGCTGTTCCGATGCATCTAAACTGGATCTTTATATTTACCCCGAAATTATGAACAATAAAGTTGACTTCGATGAGGTTTGAACTCAGAAAGTAATGAGTCGAAATAAATATCTGTGAAGTCTTTCATCCAACGTTCTAGTGACTTCGCCAATCCGCCGCGATTGCATGTGTTCTTTCATTTGTGTGTGTGTGTGTGTGTGTGTGTGTGTGTGTGTGTGTGTGTGTGTGTGTGTGTGTGTGTGTGTGTGTGTGTGTGTGTATGTGCGCGCAGGTATTCATTTTTTCATAGATTATTAAGATCACACACACATATACATACATATATAAATAAAATACACACACATATATATATGCGCAAATACGCACAAACATACAAATACACACATGATTTCATATACCAGACGCCTACATCAGAGCAGTCCCCACGTACATAAAATCGCACAGATACATACATACATACATACATACATACATACATACATATATATTTACACATACCACCACCACCAACAACAACAACAACAACAACAGCAGCAACAATAACAACTCCTACTGCTACTGCATCAGCAACATTACCGACATAATAACCTCACCATCACCACGACCACCACCATCACGATTACAACCTACACTACATACCACCGCCATCACCCCTCCCCCTCTATCACAACCATTACTCCTCCTCCTCCTCCTCCTACTACTACTACTACTACTACTACTACTACTACTACTACTACTACATTCATAACCACTATCACCCAACACAAGTACCAGCACATGCTCTGATGTAATCATAATAGTCTTCGCTTCCAAACCACGCATCATCGTCATCATC
>NC_068992.1:54998933-54999553 GCF_001194135.2 Octopus bimaculoides
TGTGTGTGTGTGTGTGTGTGTGTGTGTGTGTGTGTGTGTGTGTGTGTGTGTGTGTATGTGTGTGTGATAACCCAGCCTACTACTTTGATACGCTACAGCATAACACATCATCAAAGTATATCGCATAACTTTATGGTTTTATGGTTATACAACCACACTTCGTCCTTTCACCT
This sequence comes from Octopus bimaculoides, assembly GCF_001194135.2. Classification (NCBI taxonomy): domain Eukaryota; kingdom Metazoa; phylum Mollusca; class Cephalopoda; order Octopoda; family Octopodidae; genus Octopus; species Octopus bimaculoides. Next base: position 54,999,107 of record NC_068992.1, read on the forward strand.
ATCTATAACGTGGCTTTATGGTCTATCCGCGTGCCGCTTGCATTACATACATATGCGTATATGTTTCTCAGTGTGTGTGTGTGTGTGTGTGTGTGTGTGTGTGTGTGTTGGAGGTGCGTGTAAGCGTATATATATGGATGTGTGGCTTTGAAACCTTGTGGTCTCGGGTTCGGTCCCACTAAGTGGTACCTCGGGCAAGTGTATAATAAAACGGCCCCGGTTCAAGAAATCCCCTGTTAATTTGATGTACAGAAAACGTGGAAGCTCGTTGTATTTATATAAGCATGAGAGCGCGCGATTGGGTGTATTTACATATATATACATACATATATACATACATACATACATACATACATACATACATATATATATAAACAAACATGAATAATATACATGTGCAATTACATACAGTTAGTAATATGATTTTTACAGAATATATACTTATTC
>NC_068992.1:55000056-55001959 GCF_001194135.2 Octopus bimaculoides
TATATATATATATATATATATATATATGTGTGTGTGTGTGTGTGTGTGTGCGTGTGTGTGTGTGTGGGTGTGTGTGTATAATGTCGACCACTAAGTGGACAGTTAATGTGCTAGAAGAAGAAGACATGTAATGTGTGTACTAAGACCTAATACTTCTCTAAAGAAATTCAGCGAAATACTAAACCGTATGCGGGCAAGACAGAGAAAATTACATAAATGAAACATTATTATTCGTGGACCGGTTTCGAAATTAATACTCTCTTACCGAAAATATCTGTTTCTCTTCAGCACGATTTGTAAGGAAATCATAATTCTCAGAATGTTATACAAGTTGTTCACCCCTAGAGGCGAACGCATATATGGTTCTGCTAATTACAACTTTATGGTAAAAATCAAATGTCTTCGTTTTGGCGCGCTAATTCCGGAAATATATCTCTGCAGAAAATGTTTACTGCGTCACATATATCCACTTTGAGAACTTGGTTATGGTTAATCAAATTAAAACATGTTGCACGCGCGCAAACACACACACATTATGGGACGGTTTCTATATTAACGGTGGTAAAGTATGCAGAGTGAAACCATTTAGCAGACTGGCCTTGAACTTTGTCGAGCACGCGCACTAAGTTGTAAGGTTCTCGCTCCCTTCCGTTGTTTCTAGCAGTGCACTAATGTAGTATGGGTAGAGTTTGGTTGTCTCATCATATGGCATAGGTTCCACTAGAAATCATGGCAGATAACACCGAGCAGAGAATCTGCTTCAAATGTTGCCAAAAGCTTGGTGATACCTGTACAGAGACCTACTCAAAGCTGCTGAAAGTGTATGGAGAGGATTGTGTGAGTCGGACATGAGTAGACGAGTGGTTCAAACGTTTCCAAGATGGCCAACAAAATATCGAGAGCGATGCACGTTCTGGGAGATCTGCAAAAAGCAGAACTGACGAAGACATCGCAGATGTGCTTGTAGCTGTTTAGAAAGACCGTCAGATCACCGTATGTGGGTGGTCAGAGGATGTGAACATTAGTTACCGATCAGTTCAGTTCGTTCTCACAGAAGATTTGGATATGGAACGTGTGTCTCTCAAGTTTGTGCCAAAACTAAGGTAAAGGTAAAGTTACCTTCTCGCGTCATAGCGACACATAAGGGCTGGTTTCCCGGTTTCATGGAATGTATATTCCCCACTTGGACAGGACGCTGATGCGTCATAGGATTACTCATTTTTGTCAGCCGAGTGTACTGGAGCAATGTGAAATTAAATGTTTTGCTCAAGAATACAATGCGTCGCCCGGTCCAGGAATCGAAACCATAATCTTACGATCATGAGTCCAACACTCAAACCACTAAGCCACACGTCTCCACTATGTGCCAAACCAGGTTTTAGCTGCCCAAAAGGACCAGGTTTCATCAGCCTAGGGTCTTCTTGATTGTGTCGAGGAAGACGAAAACTTATTGAAAATGGTCATAACAAGTGAAGAATCAAGGATCAGTCTTCGCAATGGAAGGCCCCCAATCTTTCCGAGAATGCAGAAAGCACGAATAGGTCGAAGCAATATGAAGACACTATTCAGAGCATTCTTTGACTACAAAAGCATTGTGATGATGACGATGTCCTAAAAACACTATATCCCCGCTGAAATCCGATAAACATAAAAGAAAAAAACAACATATACACACAAGCAAGCAATAGTGACGATGATGACGACGCCGACGACGACGGATAGTCACGACAGATGATGAAGTTGGATGATGATGACGACGACGATGATGGTGATGACGACGACGACGACGGATAACGATGTCAGATAATGAAAGTGTGTAATGATGGCTATCATGGTGACGTAGCTGACGGCGGCGGCGGCCATAATGACAACGACGATAGATGATGACGAGGACGACCACCAC
>NC_068992.1:55002902-55006116 GCF_001194135.2 Octopus bimaculoides
TATACATGCAAACATACGTGCATACACACATGCATGAACATACATACACACATATACGCACAAGTACATACATACATAAGCTTGCGGGGGTTTTAAGCAAGTACATCTGCTTAAGGGCTACACACCACACATAGGCACTCTTACACACTCACACACACACACACACACACACACACACACACACACATATAACACACACACACACACACACTCACGCACACACACTCTGTCTGTCTGCCTGTCTGTCTGCCTGTCTCTCTCTCACACACATACTTACACACACATGCATATACATATACACGGGTCGTGTTCAACTTCATTGCGTTAGCAAATGTCAGCGTTTTACAATTATTTTATCTGTCTGTGTATGGCATATATCATGTATATGAATGCATGCATATGTTTATGCATGCGTGTGTATATGTGAACATGTGAATGTATTTGCATATCTGTGCGTGTATGTGTGTATGCGAATGTGTGAATGTAAGAGAGCATAAGTGTGCTTGTAGATACGAGTTTTGAAAGTATATGAATAAATTTTAAACATCAAATATCATTTCATGTATGTGACCGACTGCTTATCTTGCAATACTGAGTTCAGAATAATTGCATGTTATTTACAGAGATGCATACAAACATATATACATCCAGGCATACATCACGCACACGCATACATATACACGCCAATATATATATATATATATATATATATATATATAGATATAGATAGATAGATACATATAAACATACATATATACATACATACATACATACACACACAGAGAGATAGATATAAGTAGATAGATAGATATACATATTGTTGTTGGCACTCCAGTTGATCCGATCAACGGAACAGCCTGCTCGTGAAATTAACGTGCAAGTGGCTGAGCACTCCACAGACACGTGTACCCTTAACGTAGTTCTCGGGGATATTCAGCGTGACACAGTCTGACAAGGCTGACCCTTTGAATTACAGGCACAACAGAAACAGGAAGTAAGAGTGAGAGAAAGTTGTGGTGAAAGAGTACAGCAGGGTTCACCACCATCCCCTGCCGGAGCCTCGTGGAGCTTTTAGGTATTTTCGCTCAATAAACACTCACAACGCTCGGTCTGGGAATCGAAACCGTGATCCTATGACCACGAGTCCGCTTCCCTAACCACTGGGCCATTGCGCCTCCACATTTTATATCTAGAAGGGTGTTATCTAAGTGTAGATTTAGGGTTGATTTGTATAGCTAAAACTCCCGACTTCACGATAGGTGAAAGCATTCTACTATATCGTATACAATGACCTGGTTTTATGAGTAAATTCTGCATATCTTATATTTCTAAATTATATTTTAACTTAGGACCGTTAACTGTATAAATATTTCATAGAAATTTGTTCCTGTTTACTTCGCTTAAGGCTGGTGGATGAAATATACCCTGGCCTAGTTTATTACCAAGCAAACAAGATTCGAAATTTAAAGCTTAGGGGCATCCTAGGGTCAATCTGATAACAGATTTTATAACCATATCAAGTGTCAAACTATTATCTCTCCTGTTATTTGCACTAAAAATTAACGTCCCCTACTAAAATATACTCTCGAAATCATCATACTTCGCTTCAAATGATAATAGGGACAACACCTTAAATAAAGGTGCATGTCCTTGATGAAGACACAGGCTGCAAGTGAAAACTGCATTACGAGTTATCTATGCAGCAGAAACATAGGCACAAAGCCTAAAATTTGGCGGGAGGGGACTAATTAATTACATCGAAGCCAGTGTTTCATTGTTAATTAATTTATCGACCCCGAAAGGATTAAAGGCATTGTCGACCTCGGCAGAATTTGAACGCAGGACGTAGCGACGGACGAAATACCGCTAAGCATTTCGTCAAGCGTGCTAACGATTCTGCCAGCTCGCTGTGTTGCCAGCTCGTCGCCTAAGCAACTGTAATAATAGAAATTGTGTAATAGTGAAAATTGTATAGGCGCAGACGTGGCTGTGGGGTAAGAAGCTTGCTTTCCAACCATATGGGTCCGGGTTCAGTCTCACTGTGTGGCAGCTTGGGCAGGTGTGCTCCACTATGGCCTCAGGTCGACTAAAGCCTTGTGAGTGGAATTGGTAGACGGAAACTGAAATATATATGTATGTATGTATGTATGTATATATGTATGTGTGTATGTATCTATGTAGAAGATTGAAAAGGAACACACGAGTTGATATGTATAAGGAAAATAAGACAAGGTAGAAAATGCAAAAATAATTTTTTATCACGAAGAACATTTTAGTACCGGTTTCACTTATTGCGACTTTTTCAACTTGAGTAAAGTATGAAAAACAATTAAATTGTGGAAAAATTAAATGAAATGTTCTTTTAAAAACTATAGAAATATAGATTTTAAAAAAACATTTCAAGTAATTTTTCCACAATCTAATCGTTTTTCATACTTTACTCAAGTTGAAAAAGTCGCAATAAGTGAAACCGGTACTAAAATGTTCTTCGTGATAAAAAATTATTTTTGCATTTTCTACCTTTTGTTTAAGAATAATTCCTTCATACACACACACACTTTTTATCTTTTTTTACTTGTTTTTTGTTTCAGTCATTAGATAGCAGCCATAAGGGAACACCGACTTCAAGAATCTTATTCGAACGAGTCGATCCCAATGCTTTTTTAAAAGCCTTGTACTTATTTTCTTGGTATTTTGCCGAACCGTTAAGTTACGGGGACGTAACCATGCCAGCACCAGTTGTCAAGTGGATTTCTTACCGTTTCCGTTTAAGAAATCCACTTCGGTCGGCCTGAGGTTATTATAGATGACACTTGCCCAAGGTGCCACGCAATGGAACTGAACAAGACATAATCCTTTCTTTTAGAAGCACAAGGCCTGAAATTTTGGTGGCGGGGGTGACCAGTCGATTACAGCGATTTTTACGTTACCGGAATTAACAAACTTGTAACTTGGTAAAAATGTGTTGATTGTAATGACACTTACAAAACGTTGCTTACTCTTTGCTCAGCCTGATATCTAATTTTATGTGTGTGTGTGTTTAGCCTAATGGATAAGGTGTCAGCCTCCAGAGCCGAAGACTGTTGGTTCAGTTCCTATCAGGGGTGATATTAAAAAAGTATAGATATATATACATACATACATACATACATACATATATATGTATATACATACATACATACATACATACATACAACCATATATATATATATAT
>NC_068992.1:55007391-55008778 GCF_001194135.2 Octopus bimaculoides
CCCCCCACCACAACAACCGTCATCATCACCACTACCACCGCCGCCGCCGCTGCCCCCCCCTAATAACGTCTAATTGGCATTTAAATATAAATATTTCTAAATATCAATTTGTAATTTAAATCAAGCAGACAACTTTCCTACCCCGCGTATGAGACCCCATACATCCAGCTCCACCCAAAGTTCAATAGACAAAAATTATGATTTTGTTTGTGTTTTGGTAGTTACATTAATTTAATTTATTTTTGTTCTATTTTCATTAACGAACGAAGAAATTGCAAAACACTAATGAGAAGTATTACATCATCATCATCATCATCATCACCATCACCATCATCATCATCATCATCATCATCATCATCATCATCATCATCATCATCATCATCATCTACACTACCATCACCACCACCACCACCACCACTACCACCACGATAAAAAATCACTCTTTTATGGTAAGAGGTATAAAAAACACCATATGTACCTAGTGGTACCTTCTGTCGGATTTCTCTGACGCAGCATTTCTGGTATTTTCACACCTTTTACCATAAGAGAATTTTTCTTTCTCCATGGCAACTGCAGTGAATGTGCACTTAGAAGTTGAACTATGTCACAAACATATTTTAACTAACTTAAATTTTGTTTATGCCTAATCACCGCTTGTCTCTGATAGTGTTGGATTTATCACGACCGAGCGGTCCTTTAGTTGCAACTCAGTCAATGTTGCTGAATTTGTTTTGTTTAAACCAACGATTTTAAATCTGTCCAGAGAGTTACATCTGGTTATGTGGTAAGAAGTTTGCTTCCCAACCGCATAGTTCCAGGTTCAGTCCCGTTGCGTGGTACCTTTGGCAAGTATCTTCTACCATAGCCTCGAGCCGTCCAAGACTTTGTGAATGGATAGGGTAGACGGAAACTGAAAGAAGCCCGTTATATATATAAATATATACTACATGCATCGTTGTGTTTGTTGCCCACTATCTCTTGAAACCGATGTTGGTGTGTTTACTTCCCCGTAGTTTAGCGGATCGGCAAACATCACTGATAGAGTAAGTACCAGGCCTTAAGAAAAAATAAGTACTAAAAATTCTTGAAGGCAGTGCCCTAGCATGGTTGTGGTCTAACGAATGAAACAAAGAATATATGTCGTACCTTGGGCAAGTGTCTTCTACTATAGCCTCGGGCCGACCAAAGCCTTGTGAATGGATCTGGTAGACGGAAACTGAAAGAATATATATATATATATATATATATATATAAAGTGTAGTATATTGCCACTTAAGTGTGGCTGACCCCTAGGGGTGGATGTTACTGTTGCTTTTAGCCCCAGGAGGACATCTCCTCCAGCTGGCTTATCGACACACGACTGTGTCCTGTTTGCCAAGGGAGTTAT
>NC_068992.1:55010480-55012928 GCF_001194135.2 Octopus bimaculoides
GATAACGCGAAGGAAGGAAATCTCAAACACCAAGAAACATGTCTTTCGATTGTTCTGTGCATTCTTCTTCGAACGTTGCTCTTAATTCGTCAAAAGAGAAAAGTACACTTAATATTTATTGTTATATTTCGGGACCGTCATTTAATTTTTGCAAATAGATATATTCATATATATTCATTCTTCGCAGTTCTAGATTTACATTATTTACATTATTTACATTTGACGGATACTTGTCCTCATCTTGTTTGTTGTTAACACAACGTTTCGGCTGATATACCCTCCAGCCTTCATCAGGTGTCTTGGTGAAATTTCGGATCTTGGGTTTAGTAGCCTGCGCTCTGAATCACTACGCCATATGCCCTTGGGCTTTACATTTGGCGGGCATATGGCATAGTGGTTAAGAGCGCGGGCTACTAACCCCAAGATTCCGAGTTCGATTCCTGATAGTCACCTGAATAATAATAATAATAATAACAATAACAACAACAACAATAATAATAATATCGAAAAAGACCTTAGGAATGAGAACCCAGGTTCGAAATTTCCCCAAGACACCTGATGAGGGCTGGAGGGTATATCAGCGGAAACGTTGTATTAATAACAAACAAGATGAGGACAAATATCTGTCAAATACGAATAATGTAAATAATATTCATCCTTCACTTTAGCTTTATTACTGTCCTCATTTTATTGTCTTTTATCTTAAATCTTTCGTCGCACATACTGTGACCTCTTGAGCGACTCACTGTCCTACGTGTCTCCAGTGATAAGCCGTTCCTATCTGTAACTCCTGGAAAATTAACACACGCACACATTTTATAAACTTCAAGAGAATGTGAAATAATTCATCTGTAGAATGGTGGATCTGAAAGCAAATAACGCCATGATTAACATCGGTTAGAAAACTATTTGGGTAGAAAAGACTAGGCCTGCCTGTTGGGCTCGAATCCACGTATGTTCTACACATGACATTGGACGAAAGCAAGTCATATCAGAAATGTTATTCTTGTATGTATGTATGTATGTATGTATGTATGAAGAGAAGTGCACACGCTGGAGTACAAATATACGAAGCCCAATATACCCATCAAGACTACCCATCTGATAAGTGTACGCCAGGCACAAGCATTATAACCATATATGCACAACATAGTCACCTCATATCTAGATAAGCAGCGCATGAATTGCTGGTGGAGCCCAGTTAGAATTTTCTTCATGTCGAATAACCAATCCGCAATAGGTCCCTGAATAAGGGTTGTTTAAGGATAATGAACGAAACACCCATGTTTCCAGAGGTGAATTATTCAAACCCCATAGAATTCCTCTCAATACATGTCTGTGATGCTCCCCCACTACTCCTGCTCATGATCAGGGATGCACATATCATCAGCCAATAAGGGACATGCTCAACAGGTGTTATATTTGTTATAGCCCATTTTTTACATCAAGACAAAACATGTTCCTGATAATACTTCTAATCAGTTAAGATCAGAAGCCAAGATAACCAACCATTGCATCCTGTATGTGTATGTATGTATGTATGTATGTATGTATGCGTACATGGACAGTTGTCTGCAAGTATTTTGTCTGCTTGTGGAACAGTCTATATACATGTTAATACGCGGATAAGAACTTGTGTAAATGAGTGTATGCATGTGTGTGTGTATGTGTGTGTGTGTGTGTGTGTGTGGTGTGTTTCTGTGTAAGCATGTGCATATATGTGTGTGTATGTTTATGTATGCATATGTATACATATATTCATTAAAAGACAATAAATCACAGGAACCTCAGTTTATGATTCAAGGGAAATAAGTCTTTCATAAGTATTATTGAATTACTTCCCTTAACATGATATTTCCTGAGTTTCAACAAATCATCTTTGAAGATAAAAAGCTTCGAAAAATTGTAGAGAAGCTAAAAAGTATTGAATAGTTGCAATTTCCAAGGATTGTAAATGTCTTTTGTTAGAACACATTATTCATCAATTATTTTTTGGTAAAAGATCCGTGATGAACATTTGAAGCAAACATATAAGAGAAATGCTCTATTTTACAATCAAATATCAGTGGTTTATAATATAATATCCCAGTCTCCAATCTTTTTGTATTAGTTTCTGTCATTGAACTGCGACCATGCTGGGGCACTGCCTCGGAGGGTTCAGTCGAATAAATCGACCCTGAAGCTTTTTTTTTTTTTTTAAAGCCTGGTTTGCATTTAATCGTTCTCTTTTGCCAAATCTCTACTTTACGGGAACGTAAACAAACCAGCACTGATTTTTGTAACATTCTACTGATTAAACTAATGAAAAATCAGGTGTGGCTGTGTGGCAAGTAGCTTGCTTCTCAACCACATGGTTCATGGTTCATTTACTCTTCCAAGTAAATGAAGGCGTTTTGTGATCGAAGTGTGATTTAAATTGAAAGGCTCTATTAATTTTCGTGCAGACTG
>NC_068992.1:55014646-55018397 GCF_001194135.2 Octopus bimaculoides
ATATATATATATATATATAAAGAAAAAAAGACCGATTAAAAACTCCAGGCAAATATCAAAAGATCACTCGGTTTTAAACGAATTTAGTAAACAATATATAACAATCAGACCCAGAACAATGTAAGTAGAATACACATCCAAGGCATTTCCTCTTGTATGACAAGGGAATCCAAATATCATTTAGAAGAATTTCGAGAAATTCAAAGTATTAGACAACAAAATACGTATAGAGAAAATCGCATCATTGTAGAATTCATCTTATAAAGCCGACACATGTCTCTATTGTATTAACGTTTATATAGAAAATATTATTGAAATAAATATTTCCGAAAATATATGTTAATAACGATTTTTGCCAGGTTGGCGGTAGATTGGTGCACTATCTTGTAAAGGTAATAGTATACTACCTTAGAGAGTAAAGGCCAAAGATGTGACGAATCACCATGGGACTGCGCCTAGAAAGTTACCCTCCAAGGCAAAAGCTCGGGCAAGGTTGTTTATGGAAGACCAGTAGTCGCCTATGCATACCAGTCTCCCCATTCCCACGCCACCGATGTTATCCAAGGGAAAAGCAAAGGGGCCGATACAGATTGGCACCAGTGACTTCGAAACTCATTTCTAGAGCAGAATAAAAAGCAACGTGAAATGAAGTGTTTTGCTCAGGAACACAACAAACAGCCCTGTCCGGGAATTGAACTCACTACCCAACGCTCTAACCTCTGAACCATGCGCCTTCATCTAATCGACTGTCCCTACCACGCAAAATTTCGGGCCTTGTGCCTAGAGTAGAAAAGACTTGTAATATCAAAACAGGAATTACTTCCCTTGCCTTGGATTTGCCTCCCTTCAAAGAATTATTTCTGCAATTTAGACACATGACCAGCATATTTTAAGAGGGGCGGGGCACAAGATAACATCGATTCCAGCACTGAACTGTGAGCTAACATACATACATACATACATACACAATACATACATAATACATACATACATACATACATACATACTATGGAGCCACAACTATCAGCATTGTTAAATAACTGGTTAATTTTCGGGTGAATTAACTGAGGGAGCCTTTTATTCACAATCGTAGTGATTTTCGACTGAAACTTCAATTTAGCATGAAGAGAGTTACTACAAACAACATGGCTGCACACAACATCAACAACATAATCGAGGAACAGTACGAAAACAACAGCTCAATAGGTAAACAAATTCTTTCTAGTTGTAGTTATATAAGAAACCGTAATTACAAAACTCATTTCTCTTGGAGTTATGAATTGAATAATGATCTATTTAACTGCTACAAAAAAGCGAAACAAAACCCCGCTGTTGACTATATGAATCGACTGAAATCATTTTGGGACGATCTGCATCCAGAATTAAATCATTTTACTGCGAAGCAACTCCGCCAGCAAGCAACATTTGTAGGACATAGAAAGAAGGCTAGTGACTGTAACCTTATTTAAAAAAATCGAAAATTAACCTTCTTCCCAAATCTATAAACAAAAACAAAAACGTGAATGATATAAGACCACCACGTAGTTTCGCAGCTAGCGACATTCTATAGTGCCTGCCAGCCAAACTACATTACTGGCTCAAGTAACTGACCCCTGGACCTCTACAACGACTATGATAAATAGGAGGCACAACCGCAACGATTATTGTAGTAGTAGTAGTGGTAGTCAGGATTATATGCCGGTGAAATGAGCCGTTACGGAAATTTTCCGAGGTAAAATAACTTTGGCTTTGAAGTACTCTCTCAAGGAGAGAGTATTCTCTACTACAGTTTCAGCATTAAAGGCTGTTAACGAAATTGGTCAGAATTCCCTGCATTCAATAAAACAGTGGTCCACACTGTGTTTGCAGTGCCAGTACTCATACCAACGTTTGGGCTGCTTGATTGGACACTTGATGAAATCCGGGTCATTGACGTGAAAACCCGGAAAATACTAACAAGCACACATAATTTCCACATAAAAAGTGACGTAGATCACCAATACCGAAAACGAAAACAAGGTGGCAGAGGCTTAACATCGATCCAAAATGCCTTTGAATGTCGCATCATATCCCCTCGGCAACGTCTTTTAACTAAAAAGTGTCGAAGTGCATCCTTTGACCAAGTTTGCATACATGAGGCTGATAACATCATAAGACTTGGAAGGAGTTTCTTGAGCAACGCTCTTTGTCTGATAACCTAGAATACATGACGAAATAAGTCGCACAACCCTACTGCAACGTATCCTTTTCTACCCTAGGGTACAAAGCTCGAAATTTTTGGTGAGGGGGGGCCAGTCGATTAACTTGACCCCAGTACGCAACTGGTACTTAATTTATCGACCCCGAAATTATGAAAGGCTAGGTCGACCTCGGAATTTGAATTCAGAACGTAATGGCAGACGACATACCTCTCAGCATTTCGCCCGGAGTGTTAACGTTTCTGCCAGCTTGCCGCCTTCTACCGCAACGTATCATCAGATGAAAGGATGAGCCTTTATGAACAGAAGACTATGCATGGATATGTTGGTAGAAAGCTCCGTGATGATAGTAACATGGATCATTAAAGCGGTTTATCATGGTACAAGAGCTGGCTTACTACCTCCCACTTTGAAATTAGCTGACCAGCGGATGTTAACACAAAGCTGAAGATCAGTTAAAAAGAGAATATCAACGCTGATCACCGGAGAAACCTGCAGTTACCCTATCCAGATTACAAGTTCAGGTTTATATCGGTAATCATTGTGTCCCTGGGATATGTAACACACTGCCTAAATACCAATCTTGAGAAATTAGGCTTCTCAAAACCAGAAAGGAGAAAGCCAATTCGAAGACTACAGATCCAATTCATCACTGGAACTGTAAAAATCTGTAAAAATTTCCAGAAGTTTATCATTTAAATATATATGGGCATGTCTAGATATTCAACTATATGCATGAGAATACATACATACATACACACATACATACATACATACATACATACATACGTACATACATACATACATACATACGTAGATACATACATACATACATACATACATACGTAGATACGTACATACATACATACATACATACATACGTACATACATACATACATACATATAAACTGTATTCTTTCGAAAAAGCGTCTTACATATCGTTGTAGTTATGAAATGAAACAGAACTAATTCACACGACATGAATATATGTTTACGTATGTATGTATTTGTATGTAATGATGTATACATATATATATATACTCGCCACAAGCACACACTCACGCACACAACAATGTTACACGTTATATCTTGATTCATTCTAGAAAATCGACCGCAAACATTAAATCATTAAGGCAGGAAGAGTTGCCTCCCATGAATCAATTTCATTATTTGTTGGCCTGCTTCTTCTGTTGGTAAAGTGAAATTTTTAATACATATATTTATTTATCATTTATGCGCCCTTTTAAAGCCTAGCCAGACTCATGGGCCCGGTTTCCGGTTTCTATGGCGTATGTGTTCCTCCCAGCTGGGCGGGACGACAGTCCATCGCAGCGTTACTCAAGAAACAGGAAGAAAGAGTGAGTGAAAGTTAGGGCGAAAGAGTACAACAGGGGTCGCTACCGCCTCGTGCCGGAGCATCGTGGAGTTTTAGGTGTTTTCGTTCAATAAACACTCACAACACCCGGTCTGGGAATCGAAACAGCAATCCTACGACTGCGAGTCCACTGCCCTAACCACTGGGCCATTGCGCCTCCACACACACACACACACAC
>NC_068992.1:55019085-55020583 GCF_001194135.2 Octopus bimaculoides
TATATATATGGTAGGTAAAAACTTAGGCGAGGCAGCCCGGAATCTACCGATCGAGCTGGCCTTGCTGACGATGAGTACGGAAATAGCCGAAACTAACCGGTCAGTCGAGGGAATTTTCAGTTCAATGTTCGGGGCGATTGCAGCCTTTATCAGAATATGCTATGTGCTTTATAACAGCTTTGAGGCCTTTTCGCTATTGTGTCTCTGCAATGTAGGTGTCTTAACGCCCTTAGTTACGTTTAGTTGACGACTATAACTCTCCTTTACGGTTTAATATTGGAACTAGCTGTTTATATTAATACACACACGCACACACATATATATTGGGTGTGTAGTAAGAAGCTTGCTACCCAACCACATGGTTCCGGGTTCAGTCCCACTGTGTTGTACCTTGGGCAAGTGTCTTCTACTGTAGCTTCGGACCGATCAAAGCCTTGTGAGTGTGAGTGGATTTGGTAAACGGAAACTGAGTGAATCCCGTCGTATATATATATATATATATATATATATATATATATACATGCGTGTGTGTGTGTGTGTGCACGCGCACGTGTATTTGAGTGTATGTGTTTGTCTTCCAACCATCAATTGACAACAGATGTTGGTGTGTTTACGAACCTAGCGGTTCGGCAAAAGAGACCAATAGAATAAGTACTAGACTTACGAACAATAAGTCCTGGGTTCGATTTGGTCGACTCAGGCGATGCTCCAGCATAGCCGCTGTCAAATGACTGAAACAAGTAAAAGAATAAAAGAATATACATATATATACACAAACACTCTTGTAATTCAATTGTGATGTCGAGTAGTTTTTGGCGTGATAATATTTTAGTCCTTCGCTTGTCGCCACTCTTCAAAATAAAAACATAAAATACCTGAACTAAGAGAAATAAAAAGAGAAATAGAAGTATAAGAAATACAATATTTGGAGGGGAAAACAGAAAGCCACCTGAAAAATCAAATACGTTGAACATTATGTAATCGTCGTGGCTGTTATTTTAAAACGAAAGGAAAAAAATTCTTGTCAGTTCGTTAAAGTGATATGGTTGTACGGACACGTTGACACTGACAATAATTTAGTGATAATATACAGGGTGGACCAAAAGTCACTTGCAAAATAAATTCGATAATATACGCTTCAGAATTGCGAAAGACATGCTTCAATTTTTCTTAACTTGAATGAAATAAATAAAACAATGATGAACACACAAATACTTGTACATGATGAATGAAATTAATAATTATAATACTCAAAATATTGTTGTTTGTTGTTGGCACTCCGTCGCTTACGACGTCAAGGGTTCCAGTTGATCCGATCAACGGAACAGCCTGCTCGTGAAATTAACGTGCAAGTGGCTGAGCACTCCACAGACACGTCTACCCTTAACGTAGTTCTCGGGGATATTCAGCGTGACACAGTGTGACAAGGCTGACCCTTTGAGTTACAGGCACAACAGAAACAGGAAGTAAGAGAAAGTTGTATATATATATATATATA
>NC_068992.1:55021538-55023318 GCF_001194135.2 Octopus bimaculoides
AAAAAAATTTTTTTTTTAATTTTTTTTTTTGCATATTCGTAATTTCCGATATCTAAAACGTAGGGATCCGAAAAAAAAAATGCATTTTACTTGGAGAGGTACGAAACTGCATTGACCCCCCGTTAAAGCTTAGTGCGCATGCACAGCAAAGTTCAATACCAATCTGTATCAAGCGGTAGCGGTTTCACTCTACGCGCTTTTTAGCTTCGTTACTATGGCAACAGCTTAACTGACCGAAACATCGAAGACACAGTTAACAACATTCTAGTATAAGAATAATACATACATACATAATACACACACACACACACACACACACACACACATGAAATCTCTAAGTGTAAGTTAGACTCAGATTCAGTTTTACTAAATAATATGATATATTTTTTTTGTTTCGGTCTATTAAACGTTTCTTCGGAGATAAAACAATCTTTTTAATATTTACATTAACAATATAATATCCACAGTTTGATCTCTGATGAAAATGTATTTTAGATGTAAATATTAAACATTATTTCATCTCTGAGAAGAGATTAATAGTCTGAAAAATTGTAATCTTATATAATATTTAGATATTCTGCATTAGTAATCTCTGCGTTTTCTTTTGAATTATTTATTCGACGAATGTTTATTTATATGAAAATATTTATAAATGTATACACACACACACACACACACACACACACACACACACACACACACATATATATATATATATATATATATATATATATATATATATATCCGTTCATACGCCCACCTGACTCAAACACACACACAAATATATAGAATGATGCCATTTAAAGCAAATACCTATAGTTGGGTATGATATATAAATGTTTTACTTCTAGTTAAATCAGAAAGTTCTATTACATATGATAAAGTAACGTTTCATCTAACGAATCATGGGAATATTGAGGAAAGAGAACTAAATATCTGAATTGATATACGCTCTGAGGAATATGAGGACAAGTTGCCAAGAGAGACAGGCATGAAATATGTTGTGATGGGACGTATTATAAATATTTTTATGGGTGTTATGAAAAAATTCTTTACATGTTTGTTATAAAATAATACAGGTACGTATCAAATTTATTCCGAAGAGAAATGCTAATCTTCATAGTATTAATATAATATTGATTACACAGTGAAGCACAATTTTTGTCCTTGGCTAGCAACTGTTATTTCCTATTTGTTTACCTATAGAAAATATGAAAAATGGCTACTTTTCCTTCAAACGTTGCTGTCGTTACATTTTTTCAGACCCAAAGAATCCATCTCGACACATGGTTAAGATGCTCCCCGACTACTCCTGCTCATGAGCAGAGATGCACATGTTGTCAGCCTCTAAGTGACATTCTCAAGTGTTTACGATCAAGCGACTGACAAGCAAATCTGTAGTATTGAGCAGAATAATTGCTATAACGATATTTCTGCTTCAGCAACTCAGCGCTGAACCTGTCTGAAATGTTATGAAAAATAGTTCAGTTTCAAAACATTGATGTCCAGATCACAAAAGCAAAGTTTGAAGGGAATAGTAGTCATTTCCATTGATTTCCAGATAGAAGCAAATAGGAAAGTAAAACTTATTGACCAAAAGCAAAAAAATATTTGCCTGTCAACCTTTCGGGGCCGATAAAGTAAACACCAGTTGAGCACTGGGATGAGTGTAATCGACTTACCCCTTAACTCAAAATTCCTGGCCTTCAGCTAAAATTTGAAACCAATGCTTGACGAAAGAGATAAAACACACACACACACACGCACGCACGCACACACA
>NC_068992.1:55023529-55026432 GCF_001194135.2 Octopus bimaculoides
ACCCCGAAAAGATGAAAGGCAAAATCGAACACAGCGGAATGCTATGCGGAATTGTCGCTAAGCATTTTGTCCGTCGCGCTAACAATTCTGCCAGCTCGCCGTCTTAATAATATTATATATTGGGACATTGCAAATATTTGTAATATATGAGACGATATATACGCTTTTCACTGTGCTATACCCCGATTGAAACATTGAGAAGAGACATAATAAATCTATAACTCTAGGCATGCGTGGGACAATAGATAAGAGCTTCGTAATCAGTCGCTGAAAAATAAAGTTTGCTTGGTTTCCTCTCCCCAAAAACAAAATTGTTGAATTTTGTTGACTAGTTTCAACGGTAATTATTTAAGAATTATAATGAAAAATAGAGGTGGAATGCTAATGATGAGAAAAGAAGAACGTTTAGATTTGGTGCAATCTGAATTAAAGAATTAAAAATATATATGACACAACCAAGGTTTTTCGTAGGTGTTTTTGTCTAAATTTGTTGTAGGCGAACAAAAGTAGAGTCTGCAAATAATTAAGTTTTATAATAAATATATGAACTAAGATGAAAGAGAATATGATAATAAAAATCAACAGCGTATATAATATCTATTTGAACGGTCTATGAGAAGGAATACGATAAGAAAAATCAATATTTAATGAAATATCGAATAAAATGGCTTATGTAACTGTAAGAATCGTACTTAATGAAGCACAAAAGGGAAATATGAGAGGCAATGTTGACTGTAGGATATATAAGTAGAGAAGCGTATAAAACAATAGTAAGAATTATTTAACCGTAACAGTGATTCATAAATTAGTGAGCTTTATATTGTTCTTCAATGTTGTGTATCAAATAACGTTTCAGATAATACTATGTGGATTTGTGAATAATGACTATAGGTTGTGGATAGCAGAAACATTATATAAAATCTGAAAAGAAGTAGTGTTAGAGGTTTTTAAAAAGAAACGAAAGACGGGCGGGAAGTGAATTGGAAGTTAGATAGAAGCGTAATATGAATGCTGTTAAGATGAGCAAATTATAATAAAAGAAAACAAACAAACAAAAAACAAACAAAAGAAAACAGAAATTATTATCAAATGGTATGTGTTTGGCTAAAGGTTTCCAAACACCGCTTAGCATTTGTTTACAATGTAGCAATTTGAATGGCGCAGAATCCTCATGTAAACAACTATTCTATTTGACTTTACTTTGTCTGTCTGTCTGTATATGTATGTATATATATATATATATATAGCTAAATGATAGGGTTGCCTCAATCCTTCCTCCACACAATAAAACAACGGCTAACTAGCCCAACAGAACTGCTTCTTCTCGTATTTGTTGCTCCATTCTCCACATAAATATATATATATATATATATATATATATCTATACACAGCTGCTCTATGGCGAGTTTGCAGATCGGTGTAAACCTAAAAAGTGGTTCAAGGACGGCATAAGGACTACCATGAAGTCACTTGGAATGGATCCAAATGCCATAGAACCCTTTGCTTCGAATCGAGTTGGATGGCGAACAAAGGTGAGGTGATGAAGTGAAAGCATTTGAGGAGGCCAGAATCATATGCAAGACTCAAGAGAGATTTAAAGAAGCATGTTGCGATCCAGAAGGTGAATCACAATGACCTTTTTGTGAGTACAGTTTCTGACAGACCGTGCCTTTCTTTTTCTGGGCTCATATCTCATTTGCGAACCCATGAAAAACGAACCTCCACCAACTAATCTGCTTGTATATCTGTGCACTTAGACCAAATCACATTTTAGAGAACCATAGCGTGGGATTATGTATAGATGTAAGTATACATAAGAAAGCATAATATGCTCTGAAGCAGGTATGGTTGCTATTTCTAGCAGACTAAGATGCGATGTTGAGGCGCCATCGCTTTTAAACCCTACTCCATTTTACTGTCATCGTATACAACATTCTGCCCTTGTTGGAAGATGAAGTACGTGAAAATATATTTTGAAGATTTGTTTCTACATTAAAGCAATTAATGAATTTCGATGTCTGTTTACAAAAGCTGTCATAGAGGATAGTGTTATAAATGTAAACAAATCGATAAAATCACTCAGCCTCCCTTCCTCTCCGTCTATGTTTCTCATTCTTTCTCTCTCACTCATTCTCTCTCACTCTTTCTCTTTCTCTCTCCCTGTCTCTCTCACTCTTCCATTCTATATATCTCTCTATTCTATTATTCTACGGAAAAATATTAAACATACTGAAGTACAAAGAAAACAAAGGGTTTGACGTCATAGAAACGTATTTCTGAAACTTTGATAGACTCCCACACCGTTTATATTCCAACGCATTGCTAGCATAATTTTTGGTAATCCTACTTAAATTTCAGCTTTCACATTTGTGCTCATATTCATAGACATAGAACAACAGAAATGCGAACACAATTAGCATAGCCAATCATCTCACCATCTATCCCAATTCTCCGCCCACTTTTCATAGGTTGGTCATGGGAGGAGAGTCCTCAGACATCTCAGAAGCAACCACCATTAGACTTTGCAGTTCGATTTCAAAGCGTACCATCAGTGACTGTGGATATTATCTCACCATCTCATTCTTGGTCCCCAAGGTATCATGCCAGTTGTCTTGGCTCGAAGAAACCGTCTTGCGATGCTTTCCTATTACATTCTAATCAGAGTCCGTTGTATCGAGACTATGACATCCCACCCAATGCCTGGATGCAGAAGCTCGACTTGGATAGACGACCTCATCCCCGAGTTACATGACCTATCTAGAATATTATTCCAGAGAAGTTAATTTTTTCTCCAGTTCTCTGAGTTTTTCATTGAAAGTTACCCATCGCCACTCAAACACTTAATATACATACATACGTACATACATGTATATATATATATATATATATATATATATATATAT
>NC_068992.1:55028538-55034988 GCF_001194135.2 Octopus bimaculoides
TATATATATATATATATATAATGCATATTTGGATGCGGGACGAATATGCACGTGTTTATCCATTCACAATGATTTAGTCGACCCAATCCAATGTCTGATGTCACTTGCCCACCGGACTGAACCTGGAAGAATGTGATCGGGAGGTATATGCGCGATCGCGCGTGTGTTTGTGCGTGCTTGCGAATATGTGTATGTGCGTTCTGGTGCGCGTGTGCAAGTGTGTGTGTGTGTGTGTGTGTGTGTCTGTGTTGTGTATCATTATCTCGGTCTGAATTGTCACGTACGCTTAGATAATATTATGTCGTAATTACCATACGTAAAGAATACCACTGTTACACGATATGTGACAGATAACGTCTTTCACTCGCTCATAAACACATAGGCACATATACTAAACACATAGACACATATACAGACATATATACAGGCATATATAAAATAGATATACACATGCAAAATACACTTCCGGTATTTCAGAACACAATGGCGGTCGGACTCTATTTCACTGGTTTCCTTTTTCCTTCATTCATTTTCTCTCCGTGTCTATAATTCCTTTCAAAACAAGTGTGAATATTATAAATGTAAAAGACAATTCTTTCTTTCTTCCTATTTCCTGAATGTCAGCCTAATATATTCTGTTAGTTTTTTTTTTTCATCTAGTCTTTGTGTTTATATTTTACGGCGTACACATATTCATGCATACATACATCCATCCATTCAGTCATACATACACACACACACACACGCATATGTACGTGAATATATGCATACATATGTATATGTATATATGTGTATATATATATATATATATATATATATATATATATATATATAGATGCATATATATACATATATATTTATATATATATATATATATATATATATGCATACATACACACATATATATGCATATATTTATACATATATATATATATACACACACATATATACATATATATATACATATATATATATATATGTATATTTATATATATTTATACACACACATATATATGAGAGTGACATTGAGTGAAAGAGTGAGTGAGAGAGAGAGAGACAGAAAGGGGGAGAGAGAACAGTGCGTGTGTCTTTGGACACACGAAAATAGACAATTTAGTAATTTAGTTGTCTGATTGATTAAAATGTTGACAATTCCAGAACGAAAACAAAATATTTTTCCACATGCAATATGTTTCAAAAATATCACATCATAAATAATATTCACCTTCTAATTCGTCTCAGGTTTTAATCTAATTTCCGTTAATATAACATCCAATATGTTTTTTTTTTAGTTTTTTCTAAAATTTTCTGATGCTCATCCTATCATTAAAGAATTCTACGCGTTCTTTTCGTATTCATATTTCATACATTGAAAAAAAAAAAAGAAATAGGAAGAATTCTTTTCTATTTGATAGGAAAAGAATGCGTTTCGCTGTGTGTAAGTGCGTACGTGTGTATGTATGTACATATGTGTGTGTGTGTTCCTATATGTTCCCGTGTTCTGTGCGTCATTGAATTTGTGTATGTATATATATATATGTGTGTATGTGTATATATGTGTGAGTTTATGTGTGTATGTGTGTATGTATGTGTGTGTGTCTGTGTACGTGTATGTGCCCACGTTTGTACTCATTTAGCCTATTTCGGGTGAGTGGTTACATAGGATTAACTCCTAGATTAATACCGTTAAACTGTTTCATTTGTTGCAGTTTAGCCCCTTGTGGGCAATAAAGAAATAAGAAACGTTAGCACGCCGGGCGAAATACCTAGCGGTATTTCGTCCTTCTTTACGTTCTGAGTTCAAATTCCGCTGAGGTCGACTTGCCTTTCACCCTTTTAGGGTCGATGAAGTAAGTACCAGTTGCGTGCTGGAGTCGATCTAATCGACTGACCCCACCCCAAATTTCGGGTCTTGTGCTTAGAATTGAAAAGAATATCATTGGAGAGAGTGTGGTAAGGTCTAAATGATTAGAAGCAGAGAGGGAGAGAGGGAGAGAGGGAGAGGGAGAGAAAGAGAGAGGAGTGTTTTAATAGAGTGTTTAAAAGGAGAGTTTTGAAATTCCTTCTTTGTGTTTCTTATAGTTTAATAATGTTTTCAAATATGCTGATTTACACTCGAGAATTCCTATAGGTCCGACAAGTATATATAATTAAAAAAATTCAGTTTTATTATTGCCATGGTGAATGTCGTTCATAAAGTGGTAACAGATATCGATACGATTGCAAATACCTATTGAAACAATTTCACTCTTCATACTAATACTCTCGGGAGCAAATGGCGCCTTCTACTTTGCCATTCCTATCCTTCTCAAATAGAAGTTCTTTGAGTGTATTTTAAAAAAATCAATGTTTTCCTAATTAACTTTCCAATTGGGATGTCCGCTGTATTCAGATGCCGATCTCAAAGAGAAATTTATTGTATTAAATAACTTTACGGGTTCATGCGATGCTGTCATTTATATTTTAACCCCTGGGGATTCGACAAAAATAACAATCCTGGAGTTGATTTAACCGCTTATCAACTGTTGTCAAAACGAGATGTATTGCATATTATTAGAAAATGGCTGATATTTTCTTTCACTCAGTTTTTAAAGGTTTCTTGCACTTTCTCATACTGTCATTATTACCGTCCTTACTACTAATGAGATCTGTAGATCCTAGTATATCTAACTATAAGCCTAGCCTGAGAGGAAATTAAAAGTCACCACTGCAAGCAAATTGGTTGATTTGTTACTGCATCGTGGTTATTGTTCCAATCTTAAATCGCTCTGAGGTTTATCTGACTCGCTAACGATTCTGCGAGATCGTCACCTTAATGGTAATAATCGTTTCTATTATAGGCATATGACCTAAAATTTTAGAGATGTAAGTTAATAGATTACATCGGCCCAGTGTTTGACTGACTGGCACTGTCGATTTGATGGAGTGAGTGAGCTACTGTACAGAATATCCATTTGTTCTCTATAAACAAATCGTTTAGGAAGATCGTTCGCCAGAAAGCTGAACACTGATACGTCGTTTCGACGGGAGAGTAAATTATTATTATTATTATTATTATTATTATTATTATTATTATTATTATTATTATTATTGAGTGAGAGAGCAGTGCATGCCATCAAAGTGACACTGGAGTAAAATATACGAAGCCCAGCATACCCATCATGACTACCCATCCGATACGGGTACACCAGGCACATGCATCACAGCCATGTGTGCGTGACATAGTGGTCTCATATCAAGATAAACAACGCATGGGCTTGCAGGTGAAGCCCAGTTAGAATTTTCTTCAGGGAGAGTAGCCCATCTCTCTCAAAAGGCCTCTGAATAAGCCTTGTTTAAGGATGTTGAACGAAACACCCATGTTTCCAGAGGTGAATTATCCAAACCCCAAAGAATTCCTTTCAACACATAGCTATGATGTTCCCCCACTACTTCTACTCGTGATCAGAGATGCACATATCGCCAGCCACCAAGGGACATGCTCAACTGGTTACGGTCAAACAGCTGACAAGCAAATCTGTAGTATTGAGCAGAATATTTGCTGTAACCCATCTTTTATACCAAGTCAAAACAATGTACATGATAATACTTCCAATCAGTTAAGATCAGAAGCCATGAGAGCCACTGCCTGGTTCTGCATCAGGGCATTATTATTATTATTATTATTATTATTATTATTATTATTATTATTATTATTATTATTATTATTATTATTATTATATGTAAATTGTAATTGGACGTTATCCCAGGCACATGTTCCTAATAATATTTTCTATTGAATACATTATGGATCATCATTCTAATAATGTTTATCTTCCATTTATTTCTGTGAATCTTTCGGAATACATGTTTACCATGTTTATTTTCTCTTTAGTCTATTAAGAGCTCTTGTTTGCTTATTTATTTTCTGTTTTGTTCCGTTTTTACTCTTTAATTTTCTTCCAGTTATCGGCTTTATGCAGAAATGATCAAATATAAAGATATTCCATATTAAAGTTATAATAAAGTTATATAAAATTATTTTAAGTTAATTAAAATATTCTGTTTTGAGACAACAACAATAAAAACAAAACCTTCCTTTGATAACAATTTTTGCTGCTGTACTATCTTGTGAATCTGTCATGCTCGATAAACGAACACCGCACCACAGAATCTCTACGAATGTGATACGCTAACAGTTGTGCTTTCCAGCCAGCAAGGCATCCCAAGAGACGAACGTTATTTTAATTGACGTTCAATAAAACGTTCTGTTATCTTACACAGTTAATGACCCCTTGGTAAAGTTGAGAATATCAAACATTTTTCTGACGTGTAAAATACTTGGTCTTTATAAGTATTTACAAAGAAACGAAGGTTACCGATATAACGTCATCCATCTTGATACGTTATTTAAGTTGCAAAGACCAAAATGTAAAATATTTCAGTTCTGTATTTAAGAGATGAGGAATTATGCACATTATTTACATTATTTACATTTGACAGATATTTGTCCTCATCTTGTTTGTTGTTAACACAACGTTTCGTCTGATATACCCTCCAGCCTTCATCAGGTGTCTTGGAGAAATTTCGAACTTGGGTTCTCATTTCTAAGGTATTTTTCGATGTTATTATTATTATTATTATTATTATTATCATTATTATTATCATTATTATTATTATTTAGGTCACTGCCTGGAATCGAACTCGGAATCTTGGGGTTAGTAGCCCCCGCTCTTAACCACTACGCCATATGCCCGAAACGTTGATGAGGACAAATATCTGTCAAATGTTAATAATGTAAATAATGTATGAAATATTTACTTAGATGTTTCTCACATGAAATGCAATTTTCATCATGTAACCCGTCGACATTAGATTTACATCACTAAGTGAGTCGTTACCTAATCTGTACGTTTATTCTCCTGCATGTATGGTTAAATAAACTATGAGCGTTAAAGAAAACTATTCACGTTTTAAATCCTAGAACGAACATAGAACGAAACCAAAATGAAATGGTAGTCGTTATATTCCTGTATATTGAATGGTAAAACCTGCATATCAACAGAGACGGAGAAATAAAATAGAAGTCGTTCTGTTTCGTGAATAATGTTATAACTTTGGTTTGCTTTTATTCTTTGTTTTTCAACGTATGTCTATATATACAGACAGAAGAAATGTAGTTCGCTGAGTTAATCTTCCATTAGAAATATTTCAATGTGTGTTTGGAAAGGATTGCTGTGTGTTATTCAGCAATGAAGATTGTGGTTGCAGAGCTAGAAAATTGGTATTTACATATATCATTTGATTGGGAGATCAAATACGCAAACTAAAGGCAAAGCCACATAACGAGATCAATATGTCAAAAGAATATGTCCGCTTCAGATAATATTCGCAATTTTCCTTCGAGAATTCAGAAATATTCTGCCAACCAACTGGACTGTTATTGGCTAATCAACTATCATAATATCTTTCTTACAATACACACAATACTCATATAAGTATTTAAAGTGATATCGGCATTTTAATATTAAACCGACACCTGCATTCTGGGCTCGTTCATCTCAGCAGCAGAAAAATGTATTCACACTTTGTAATGGCTGCCATATTGTAAACATATTGCCAGTGTCTCTTGACTGGGGAATAAATCTTTGTGTAAAGTGACTACTACTACTACTACTACTACTACTACTACTACTACTACTACTACTACTACTACTACTACTACTACTACTACTACTACTACTACTATTACTACTACTACTACTACTACTACTAAACACGTTGTCGGGTACTCCGACAGCTGCAACAATAAAAGTTCAGTTTTTTTTTTCTCCCTCAAATAAAATGTTTATCCTTAAAGAAACGTGTGACAGAGTCTCCGACAGCCGTATATACAGCTGTTGTAATTCACCAGAAGAACTAGCAGAGCATAATGGTATATGACAAGGCCGGAACTTCGAATTGTCTGACCGGATTTCACGTAGTATACGACTATTTAATTTTCATTCACAAGGCTTTTTGACACACAGACACACACACACGTCAGCATATCCAGAAGCATACAGAAGTATCCGCAAGCGAATGCAACCTGGTAGTTTGTAACACGTTGTTTCTCATTGTTTAAGCGCTTAGGAAGTCACGAGCATAAATCGACTGCCTCTTGGCCATTGTGCCTTTAAACCAGTAAAAACACCGAGAGTGAATCAGATGGAGAGTGAACCAGGCACTTTCACTTGTACTAAATTGTAGTTGAGTAGGTTGGAATATAATGACATGATGTACCTTGCTCAAGGTCATAACGCGGAACTATAAGTATGCGAGTGTGTATAATTCTGTATAAGGCCCCACGG
This sequence comes from Octopus bimaculoides, assembly GCF_001194135.2. NCBI lineage: Eukaryota > Metazoa > Mollusca > Cephalopoda > Octopoda > Octopodidae > Octopus > Octopus bimaculoides. The sequence goes on from NC_068992.1 coordinate 55,034,868, forward strand.
TTTGGTGATTATAGTGTTCAGCTCACATTTATAAGATCATGGGTTCGATTCTTGAACTGGGTTGCGCGTTATGACCTTGAGCAAGGCACATCATCTCATTATATTCCAACCTGTATATATA
>NC_068992.1:55036215-55036694 GCF_001194135.2 Octopus bimaculoides
TATATATATATATATATATATATATATATATATATGCATGTGTATGTGTGTGTATCTTTGTGTGTCTGTGTTTGTACCCCCAACATCGCTTAACAACCGATGCTGGTGTGTTTACGTCCCCACGATTACGGTTAATTAACATAATAGGGTAAAAATTTGATATTAATTAATATCAATTTAATACCAGGAGACCAGTACATTAAAAGAATCAGAAGATTCAGAAAAATTTTTCTGAGATCTCAAAAGGATTATTGTATATGTATATATACTAGCATTTAGCTTTATATATCAAGATTTCTTGCCAATAGAGGAAGAGGCAGTTACAAACCCAGATCTAAGGCTTTTTCACTGGAATTTCAAAATTAGCAGGGTATTTTTTTATGTATGTATGTATGTATGTATGTGTGTGAGTGTATGTAGTTTATATATATTCATGTATATATGTGTCTAAATATGTATATATATATATATATATATAT
>NC_068992.1:55037822-55041154 GCF_001194135.2 Octopus bimaculoides
ATATATATGTATGTATGTATATGTGTGTGTGTGTGTGTGTGTGTGTGTGTGCAGATAAATACTTACAGAATAATGAATTATTGAATAGGAAAAGACAGCTCCGGAGAAATTCATTGATTACTTATTGAACAATGAGTGTTTGCCGGATTTATGTAAAAAAAAAAAGAAGCTTATTGGAATTTGTATTCAATAAAACAATGAAAACCAAAGTGATTATTTGTTGTGTTTTGGGTTTAAATTTCATAAAAGAATTTTGAAACGCTATATAAATGTATGTGTGTATATATGTTTGAATGGACATACATACACGCACGCACGCACACACAGGTACACAAGCACACAGACCCACAAACACATACACTCACACACACACACGCGCGCGGAAATACACTCAACCGCATATATTTTAGTATTGAAGTATTTATAACTATGTAGAAAATTATTATGTGACGCACTATATGTGTACATACATATAAAAACATACATGCACATACACATGTATACATATATATATTTCTACTTATATGTGTATATGTATGTACGTAAGTTTATATGTATATTTGTATGTATGCGTGTATGTATGTTTGTATGTATGTATGTATATGTTTGTATGTATGTGTATGGCAATATTCGGTAACTCATGACCATGTCTAAGATATCCTCAATTTTGGGACCGCCATGTGTGCAATGCACTAATTATTGATCATTTCAAACTGGCCACCCGAACATACATTCACAGACACCGTATATATCCGGTTCGACAAACGGCATGATCCGGTAATAATATTGAACGCAGGCAGTAATTATCGCTTGCTAAGGGCGATGATAGTGGTCAATGAAATCAGAGAGAAAAAGGCTCTCACAGCATAATGGATAACACTGCTCTACAAGAGTTTTGGTGTTTAGGAAATAGACATAATCCATATACAAAACCGGTCTCCTGAATCCAAATATATTCTTTTTGACCTATCAGATCTAGTTTTTAAGTTATTGAATATCCCTACAGTCACTATATATGTGTGTACATCCAGTATGTGGAGGCGCAATGGCCCAGAGGCTAGGGAAGCGGGCTCGCGGTCATAGGATCGCGGTTTCGATTCCCAGACCGGACGTTGTGAGTGTTTATTGAGCGAAAACACCTAAAAGCTCCACGAGGCTCCAGTAGGAGATGGTGGCGAACTCTGCTGTGAGTACAGCAGGGTTCGCCACAACTTTCTCTCACTCTTACTTCCTGTTTCTGTTGTACCTGTAATTCAAAGGGTCAACAACTCTGAAGGTAAAAGATGAAGAAATTAAGTTGATTTTGGAGATGATACTGCGTTATGATCGTAAATGGGTCATCTATGTTGATTTAAAGATGGTGAATTTTCTCATGAGACAGCAACCTGGTTATACCAAATACTCATGCTTTCTTTGCATGTGGGACAGTAGAGACCGAGTAAACCACTATGTTAAGAAAGACTGGCCGCCTCGAACAAATATGTCACCATGTAGAGCTGCCAATATATTGGAAGAACTTTTAGTTGAACCAGATAAGATCTTTTTCCCCCCTTTGCATATCAAACACGAGATGATCAAGCAATTCGTCAAAGCTCTTATCAAAAATGGGGAGTGCTTCAAGTATATCTGCAGTGTATTTCCATACTTGACGATTGAAAAGCTTAAAGCAGAGGATTTTTGATGGACCACAGGTCCGTAAGCTCTTGAAGGACACAAATTACGTGAAAACGATGATCAAAAATTAAGTATCCACTTGGCTAGCCTTTGCAGAAGTAGTGCAAAATTTCCTTGGGAAACTCAAAAGTGAAAATTATAAAGATCTTGTTACCAACGTGATATCAATTTTTCGTGATATAGGCGCGAATATGAGCATCAAAGTGCATTATACTTTTAGTCATCTTGATTGTTTTCCTGAAAATCTCGGGGATGACAGCGATGAACAAGGCGAACGATTCCATCAGGACATCAAGGAGATGGAAACTCGGTACAAAGAACATTGGGACGCTGTGATGATGGCAGATTATTACTGGTGTTTAAAACGAGAAACTCCTGTTGCTCAACATTGACGGTGCACAAAAGAAGCGTAAATTTATTCCTTGCATTTTCTACCAAACATCGACCCCAGTACGAAATTGGTACTTAATATATCGACCCTGAAAGGATGAAAGGCAAAGTCGACCTCGGCGGAATTTGAACTCAGAACATAATTATAGACGAAACACCGCCAAACATTTCGTGCTAACGTGTCTGCCTGCTCGCTCCCTTCCATACAGCATATAATGAAAACGCGCTGTACTCATTCAAACATCGTCGCTATCTTTCCAAATTCTACTGCATTTAACATGGAAGTTGTAGTCTCAAAAATATCGATTTGTATGCAGGAAAATATGGTATATCTATCTATCTATCTATCTATCTATCTATCTATCTATCTATCTATCTATCTATCTATCTATCTATCTATCTATATATATATATATATATATATATATATATATATATATATATATATATATATATATATATATATATACACACACATATACATACTCACGCACAAACATAAATATGTATATATATATACATATACATATATACACAAAACATACACACACACTACACAGAAACACAAACACACTCATACATTTTATCATCCTCTATACGAGAAAGCCTCAGCTTTAGTCAGGCACTTATACACATGCACATAAACACAAACTCCCATTGTTAGTTAGACACACATATACACACACACGCACATACGCACGCACACACACAAGCACGCACAAATACACTCAGGTACAGGTACGCTCACATATATTACATGTGCACGCTCATATTCGTGTAATGCAATATACTTAAGTTATTTCTGTATTCCATAACCGAAATCCTCGTCGTAATCATTTTATATGCTAAACCCTTTTAGATATAAGTACTATTTCAAGTCGTTTCTGGCGATCGAAGCATGAATAGTCAGTATGGGTTTCCTTCCTCATAAAGAGGTCAGCTCGTCAGTTACTTGGAGACTTGGCTATTGTTATAATGCATATATATATATATATATATCAGACACACACACTCTCGGCCGACAGCGCTTTCGATCGCCAACTCACGGGTACGCTACCGGCTGCGTGGCTCGTAAGGCAGCCGATACGTAGGCCTTTCCATCGCACCGGCGGTTCGGCTGCGGCATAATCTGTATATATGATACATTATTATCGTTCACTGATACAGTTCGATATCGATCGATAATTCATTATAATGTAAACGAAATGCAAATCACACAAACACACACATACACACACACGCACATCATATATATATGTGTGTGTATA
>NC_068992.1:55041208-55044471 GCF_001194135.2 Octopus bimaculoides
TATATATATTTATATATATATATATATATATATATACATATACACACACATGCATAAACGTATATATATATATATATATATATGTGTGTATGTGTGTGTATGTGTGTCTAATATCACACACACACACACACACACGTGATTTATTTATGAATTTAATTTGGATAAATAACTTAAATTATGAGAAATAGGGCAGAGAACCAAGGTTAACATATAAATGCTTTACATATTCCAAAGAATATTGATTCCTACAAGAGTCATATGAAGTATATAACTTCATATAATATAATAGAAACTTGAAGATGCGGTGACTGCCAAATATATACATGTTTAATACATGAGAACAAAATTACTTGAAAGTTACAAGAATATCTTTGTAAGTAGCTTTAAATATTAACTATTACAGGCGTTGTTTGTGTGTGTAATTTTTTCAGCTTCATACCCGTCTGTACCCAGCACACCTATGATTGATAACAATCTGACCGTGACCGCCTTGTCTCTTCCGGCAGAGATTATCTCAGACTACCTTTTTGATTGTCTTGCATTATTTAATTACGGTCGAATATGATTTGAGAGAGATTTGGTTGCTATTTCTAGCGGTTACGACAACCATGTAGTGAGTCCGTTACAGGGTCTTTGTGGTATTAGACATTTAGCTGAAAATAACAATTGGTTATTTTACTCTTTCCTTTTTCGTTTTGCTTGTTTACGTCATTGGACAGCGGCCATGCTGGGGTATCGCCTCGAAGGATCTAGTCGAACAAATTTACCCTAGTTCTTATTTCCAAATCTGGTACTTATATTATCAGTGTCATTTGCGGAAGCAGGACAAACACAACACAAACACAAAGACACACGAAAGGAAACACACGCACATTTGCTGGCCACGTTCTACTTCTTCTAAAGGGTATTTACCCGATTTTCTAAGCTGTCATCACAGCCATCCTGCGTTCGAGAATTCCTTTATTTTCTCTCTCTCTCCCCACTCTCTCTGTCTCTGCCTATATATACATACATACACACACACACGCACACACACATATATAATCGGCAGGCTTCCTCATCGTTTCTGCCTACAAAATTCACTCACAAGGCAGTAGTTGGTCCAAAACTATAGTTGAAAATACTCAAGTTGCGGCGCAGTGGGACTGAAACCGAAACCACGTGGTGACAAAGTGAGTTTCTTAATCACACAGCCATGCTCAACCCTTTCACAATAAATGAATACATAGACAAATTCTAAAATAGTGAAAGTGAAAGTGAAAGTTAAAATTTGATCTGAAAATAGTCTAACAATAATCAATATCTTTATGATGTTTGTAAAAAGCCAAATGACAAGTAAATATATAAATGAATAAATATTTATTACGTTTTCAAAAAAGAGTTCATACAATTAAATTTATTGTTAAAATTTGCATTTACCAATTCATTATTCATTGACTTATCTATATATTTATTCATGTGCCTCTTTATTTAAATTCTTTATTTAGTGGGTGGCATTCAGTGCTTGGCGATGTTATTAGTAATAATAGTTTAAAATTTAGCACAAGCACAGCAATTTCTGGGGAGGGTGCAAATCGATTACATCGACCCCAGTCCTCAACTGGTATCCATCTATCTATCTATCTATCTATCTATCTATCTATCTATCTATCTATAACTATCGCCATCTATTGAAACAAGTCACGCAAATGGACCTCCGTCGGTTTCTACGAGAAAGATTAATTTCTTTCATCAACTGAATTACTCGCTCATTGAATTAGTGTGATTATATATTCCGCAGACATGGGTGCATTTACCGTAATTCTTACACAGAATGAACGTGGCCCAAAAGCAATGGCAAAAGACATTTGCCCAGCAGGCTACAGTGATGAATCGAAAAGGGGACCACGTGATTAACAAGTGAACTGCTGAACAAGTCTATTATAATACGTCAACAAATATCTATTTGATTAGCCATTTAATTAAATGGATATATGTGTTTAATTCATTTCCTAATTAATCACATTCCTATCCGTACATTAATCTGTATTTTCCACCTTCGCTTCATTTTGACCAAGACAGTCTGCCCGATCACTTGACCTATCACCATATTGACTATGTCTCATAAATTTCCATCTCCTCTTCTTTTTCTGCTTTCTCACTTTAGGTGCTCTACTCTGACGCCTTCATTTTGCAGTCAGCTATCTTACTGCCCACTTCTACAATTCATAACCATCCTCGTTATTTAAACGCTTTCTTATCATAAACATATATAGATTAGGCTCTGTTTCGTACTGAAACGAACTCTTATTTTTGTTTTAGTCATTAATTTGAATTACTTTAGTTCTGGTCAGTAATTAATTTAATGCTGTCAAATCTTGGCACAAGGCCACCAAGTTCGGGGTTGAAGGCAAACCGATTACATCGACCCAGCATTCAACTGGTATTTATTTTATCGATCCCGAACCCCGCAAGGATGAAAGGCATAGTCTTCCTCGGTGGAATTTAAATTCAGAAAGTAAAGACGGACGAAATGTCGCTAAGCATTTTGTCCGGCGTGCTAAGGATTCTTCCAGCTCACCGCCTTCTCCTAGTCATTAATTTATTAATTGTAAGTATTTCCACACTAGTCGATGTATTAGGATATTTTCCCTACATTGTGACTCCAACCGTTTTAATCGTAAAAATATTACCTATATGACTATAATATATGTGTGTGTGTAATAATTTCTGTTGCAGAATTCGAATTTAATCTTCTTATACAGCGTCATCGCAAACTAGTGTATATCTTATATATAAATATCTATACACTTCACACTAGGTGATTGGATCTTGTTTTGCAAGTGACACAAGCACGTGACATTGGCAAGACACCACAACAGCGAAATACATGTTCCTGCTTCCAAATAGTTTTTTTTTTAGCAAACCGTTGCAAGTACTTTCCTTTCAAATAAAACATGTATAAATATTGTGTAGTATTCCTGTGAAGGATGAATAATTAGTGAGTAAATAAGAAGCAACATGCTTCTTGTAATGTATACACGTACATAGTACTCTACGTAAGATATATTGCTAAATTCATTGAATAGTGATCTCCTCGATCTTTCGATTAATAACATGAAGTGTGTGTATATATATATATATTTTTTTTTTTCGTGCAGCTGAAGATTGCTCTTCATATTGCATTTAAGGTAATGCTCACATTACTTAAATAAATTGAAGTAGCATGAAACGTGCGTACTGCAATCACTTTTGAAATCCGTGTTGCTTATTGTTTGATATAT
>NC_068992.1:55044920-55045533 GCF_001194135.2 Octopus bimaculoides
GGTGCCATCCATTTTTATTTTATTTTATCTTATATTGTATATTGTATATCATATTATATATTGTATATTCCATATTCTATACCCCACATTAGTTCTGCAGGAATATAAATAAAACATAAAAAACAGACAGTGTTGGAACTCTTTTAAGCAAAATAATATATATATATCTATATATATATACATATATATGTAGAAACAGGTGGAAATCAACATGCAAAGTAATGTTGATTCACATGGCGTTACCAATACGTAATATTCTTAAATCAGTAGCAAAGTTCATAGCAGAATCGTGCCACGTTGGAATATACTTCCATTCTCGTGATTATACGAGTATGCTAATCACTTAGCATTCTTTGTAAGCGAAGTGATTAAACTTCCTCTACTAATGTATCTCTCAATCTGTCTGCCTGTCTGCCCGTTAATGTGTCTATCTGCCTACCTCAACCTAAAATTTTTGTACGTTTTCTCACTCCCTCTCTTTCTCTGTCCAGTATATGTACCTATGCATATATATTATATACACACTGTATCTATCTATCTATCTATCTATTACATAGCTATCTTTCTATACCTTTATATTTTTATTCTTTTACACACACACACACACACACGT
>NC_068992.1:55045543-55047688 GCF_001194135.2 Octopus bimaculoides
TGTATACACACACACACACACACACACACACAGTTATATGAATTCGAGAAATTGAAATTGTTTTTATAGATTGTACTATTATGATTTCACTTAACTATTAGAAGTGATGTGATATGTTTTTTAACATAACCATTTGAAGTGATTTGATTAAGTGTAACTGAGTAAGTTTTACAATGTTTTTATTTAATAACATTCATAATGAAATGGGAAAATGCTTATGAAAACTAATTTAAATATTTGAGCTTCTACTATTTACATTATGGGCAAGAAGTATACCAACAAGCTTTCGAATATTCCCAACTCAATTATAAGGTTTAATGTAAGATATGTCATGTTTAACCTTCTTATTTGAAATACTGTGAATTTAATACTGTGAAATTAAATTTGTTAAATAGCAAAAATTTTGGAGTGTACTATAAATCAAGTAATGTATTATAAACCATTATTTAAATTAGGTGTTACATGGAGGAAGTCAACCGTATTAAAATCAGCCTCTAAAGTAATGGAAAACCTAGGCCTTTCAGGAAAGGTGAATATCCTCTCAAACTTTATTAGCATTTTGTTGATTACAGTTGGTTAGTGTTACTAGATCGTAGTCACAGGAATCTCTACCTTGAGTAATCAGAAATCTTTCTTAGTTTATGTTAGTGTGGTGGACGACTTTGAAAGGACTGAAGACGGATACTTCCCTCTTCCGCTAAGCCCTCATCGACTTTTCCAAGTTCTGCTTGAAAGGGATAGAGAAGGTGGAAAGAGAAGTGATATCCTCATCCAGTATTTTTATCGAAAGATGGGTGAATGTGGCGAGGAGCCCTATGAATGGGTTAATCTGTACATAACCTTGTAAGCCAGGGAGTTTGAAGAGGGGGAAAGGTGCCGCCTAAGGTGCCCTTGGCGTTGTGGGTGATCAAGAATTTGTGGGATTCCTTGATTGTCCCCCTTTCTGGGAAATTTTGTAGTAAAATTTTAATTGTTAATTGTTATTGTTTTTTTTTTTATAACCACGACTTTTTGTGCGAAGTGCCGCTCGTCCCTTGTTTGGTATTATCCCTATTTGTTTTGTGTTTGGCTCTTTGGCCAATAGATACAAGGTTATTATTATTATTATTATTATTATTGTTGTTGTTGTTGTTGCTGTTTATGTATTTATTTATTTTGTGTGGAGCAATGAGTATGGAAATAAACTATAGATGGATATTGCGTTCATACAAAAAAGGAGAAAGAAGGGGAGAGGTAGAAAAGGAGGGAAAAATACAGGGAGTTTATATGTGAGAGAAAAAGATGGAGAGAGAAAGAGAGAGAAAGAGAGAAAAGGAAGTATAGCGAAAGGAAGAGGATGGGAAAGGAAACTAAAAGAGAAAGCTTGAGTGATATATACATAGATGATGGAAAACAATATGTAAAAGAACAAACCGTGCTACCGATACCGGTAATATAAAAAAAAAGACGTATGCACTAATAAATAAGCAAAAGTTGCAGAACGATAGTAATAATAATAATAATAATAATAATAATAATAATAATAATAATAATAATAATAATAATAATAATAATAATAATAATAATAATAAGAAGAAGAAGAAGAAGAAGAAGAAGAAGAAGAAGAAGAAGAAGAAGAAGAAGAAGAAGAAGAAGAAACTAATGAATTGCGTACCTTTACTCATGTGTATATTAACGACCTTACAGTTCCAAAACCTGGAAACGTTAGAGAATAATTTATTTCGACGTAGAAATGGATTTTTGTTATACTAACGCAAAGGAAAAAAAAAAAAAGAAAGAGAAACTGAAAGTTATGTTTTGTTGGTGACTGAAGTTTGTAGCTTGAAAATTGAGAAAAAACTGTGAAAAGAAAGGAAGAACAAAACAGCGTGTTGTTAGAAGTATGTGCGTTTTAGAGGTATTTAAATATGGCGCAAAAGATTCAATTAGATCCAAGTTATTTTGCAATTATATAAGAAGGTTTTACTGAAGCAGCACAAGAGCAGATATTATATGGTTAACATCGATGTATGTATGTATGTATGTATGTATGATTGTATGAATGTATGTATGCATGTATGTATGTATGTATGTATGTATGTATGTATGTACGTACGTACCTATGTATTATACACGCACACGTGTATATATATATATATATATATA
>NC_068992.1:55050777-55053526 GCF_001194135.2 Octopus bimaculoides
TACATACATATATACATACATATGTGTGTGTAGAAAATTCTCCACAACCACATACCAAAGGTACAGCGGCTTAAAGTAATTTCCGAAAAGAATATTATTGCGGAATAAAAATGAAAATTGACGTCGTTCAATTGCAAAAGGTATGGCTCTTCTGATTTAGTACACACATCTCCACACACACACTCACGCACAGACACACGCACATATGCATATATACATACATACATATATAGGCATATATATACATACATACATACATACATACATACACACACACACACATATATACCCACATCATAGGTATATATTAAATAAGTATATGTATATGTTTGTCTGCGTGTGTGTATATGTGTGTGTATATATGTATATATGTACATCTGTATCTATATTTACATCTATATTGGTCTCTCTCTTTCAATCTCTCTTTCTCTCTATATATATATGTGTGTGTGTGTATATGTATATGTGTATATATATGTATATGTGGGTAGATAGATAGATAGATAGATAGATAGATAGATAGATAGATAGATAGATAGATAGATAGATGGATAGATGGATAGATAGATAGATAGATAGATAGATAGATAGATAGATAGATAGATAGATACACACATACATGCATACATAGAACATTCACACTTCTATACACATTTACAGACACGCACGAATTCTAACACATACAGAATACTCCAGGCACTTCTCTCATTTCCACTTGTATAAACATGTAAATAATGAAACTTTGCAAAAACACCCGAAGACATGTTTCTGCGCCAAAGTAACCTATTTAGATTTCATATAATATAAGTGTGTACTGAAATAAACGATGTTATGGGTGCAGGCACTTTCACGTTGTTAATAACCACTCTTTGCAAGTACGTGTTTCTGCGTGTGATCCTTCTGCATGGTATCTTGAGTACATGGTATCTATAATAATTTTAGGTTGACCAATACGTCGTTGTGAGTGTCAATCGACAGGCGGGAAATGGATTGGAAATATGCTGAATGTATATATGTGTGTGTGTGCGAGTGTATATATATATATATATATATATATATATATATATATATATATATACATAATATAAATAATATATAAATATATGCATATATACATACATATATATGTATATATACATGCATATATGGGTACAAGACCTAAAAAAAACCGTTAAACAATGAGAAACGAAAATATAGAAAACGAACTTTTTTTCGAACAACGAAAAAAACAAACAGAGAAACGAGACATGCAACATAAAGAATATATCGCTTCATCAGTTGTCCCTGTTTCATCTACTCCGCGTTTCGAAGGTAAGGACAATACGCGACTTCGTTGAAACAGTCCTTCCCGCAAAGCAAATTAAATGAAATTTGGGATTTTTTGCGGAGGGTGAAAGTATAAACAAGAACAGGACAGTGAGAACAAGACAGTAAAAACAAACAGTGAGGGCTGATGAACCAAGACGATAGAAAAATTATTATGAACGCTAGGAGGACGTGCCATGAGAGGAGACAGGCAAAGGGCACGTCTTATCTTTAGGAAGGAAATAGACAGAAAGATAGATCCCCTTCCGTCACGTGACAGCGACGAGAGAGTCAAGGAGGAAGAGTGAAAGAGAGAACGGTGAAGGGGAGAGGAGAAGAATAGGGAAAGGGTGGGAGAGAAAAAAGAAAGGATGAAGAACAAGAGAGGGAGAGAGATAGACAGAGAAGAGATAGAGATAGACAGAGAAGAGATAGAGATAGACAGAGAAGAGATAGAGATAGAAGAAGAGTGCGCATCGTAATTATTACGATAAAACTTATTTGGAAAAGGGTGCGTGGCGTTCGATCATATAGTAATAAATAAGAAATATATGCATATATACATATATGTACATACCTACATATATATGTATATATACATGCATACATGGGTACAGGACATCAAAAAAACGTTAAACACAATGAGAAACGAAAACATAGAAAACGAACATTTTTCGAACAAACTTACATACATACATACATACATACATGCATAAACACATACACGCATGCATGCACACAGACAAACAGACAGATAGATATAATTAGTTAAGAGATATAACTCAGAGAAATAGGCTGGAAATATGCGTCCACAGGTATTATTTTCCCTTCTGATATGGAGCTGGTCTTAATTGCTATTTGGGAGATAATGCTAATAAGTCAAGATTTTATATTGTACTGTATTTGATACACCTCTATTTATTCTATGTTCAAATACATGTCACGTGTCATTCTGAAATATTTCTGCTGGTACGCTTTAGTTTAAATTGGACAACTTCCTTAGACCATAAATGTGTTCTAGTCTCTTTCATATAAGACTTAGTCCCTTGACTTCTATGGAGATAAGAACAACTGCCGTGCTAATGAGGGCTATTGAGCGAGAAACGCGACTAGGCAACCATTGTCTTGTCTCTAGACAATAAACCTGACCTCTTCTTTAACATGTCACCTTTAGAAAATTCTTGATTCTGCAGATTACTTCCACTTCTCATGTAGAGCTTGCTGTAATTGCCATTTGGTAATTAAGTAACATCCTTTAGAGGCGGAAATTATTTTAGTAAATCAGGAAATTATCATGTATGGCATTAGACATCCGGTATTTCTGTCTCTCTTTCTCCTTCTGTTTGTCTGTCTCTCTCTTCTTCTTCTCTCTCTTCCTCCCTCTCATTTTCTCTCTCTTTCTATAAATATACATATGTGTATATATATATATATATATATATAT
>NC_068992.1:55054328-55055929 GCF_001194135.2 Octopus bimaculoides
ATATATATATATATATATATATAGGGTGATAAATTGAATATTAATTCAATTTAAAACCAAGTGGCCTAGCATATAAAAAATCTGAAAATTCAGAAAAAAATGTATTACACGTGTATAAGGGATGTCCACTAGGTTGACATCCAATATGCTAGAAAGAGGTCATCAACGACCCAAACACACAAAAAAAAAATATAAAAAATAAGGCTCTCCAGAAAAATTTCGCAAAACGCCAGAACAGGACAAAATGAGAAATATACAGAATAAAGAATTATCTATGGACTGCTGCAGTTTCGAACATTAACGTTATGCTTACGTAACAACATCCGTGTTCTCAATGTGCCATGCAGTAGGACTGACCTCGGAACCATGTGGTTTGGAAGCAAGCTTCTTACCACACAGCGATGTATCTATATTCATCACAATTCACTCATACACACACACACACACACATGTATATAATTACAAATGCACATATAACGACTCACACAAGTATTTGCTTATATATTTGCATATAAATAGTTGAATAGATGGATACATATCGGAAATGCATTTTCTAATGCTTCTCAATTCAGAACATTCCGAAATTGTTCCTTATAGCGATTTTACGATTGTTTTGAGGAAAAGAAAATCTGAAAAACACGCTGACCACATGCTCTAACAGGCAAGGAAGTAGGGATACATAGAAAAGAAGAAGAATTGTGAGAGTTAAAGCAAAACAAATGGAATAAGAATTCCTGCCTTAAGAACGTAAAGAATGCATTGGTCCATTTAAAATATTCCTATTGCTTCTCCTGGCATTGAAATTTGTAGAGTTATGAAGCGAACAGGAATTATAATTCATCGATATCTGAAAACCTTCGGGGAGAGGTTAGATAAGAGTAGCTAACATTAACTTTCAGTTTTACGTTTACGAAAGTTTCAAGTGATTCCCATTACAAACTTACGTCAATCCTTTAGGTCAAGAAAATGATAGACTGATTCAAATAGCATTCATTTATATGAATAGCAAAACGATTTCATGCGGCATAACTTATATTACAATGTAACTAAGATGTTACTGCGTAAGATACGTATACAAACATATCTACCTACGAGGGGATCACCGGCTTTAAGGCTACCGCGAAAGGCCTGGTTGGTGGTCCAGCCTTCCGGGTTCTTTTGCAGGTCTTAGAAAAGACTGAAGGGCACCGCTGCAATAAGTGTGTGAGGGGAATATGTTGAATAAAAAATATTATAATTAACTAATCCTCCTGTGTTTTCTTTTACCCAAAGCTAGGAAATTTTCAGCACACCCTCGTACATACGTATATATACATTTACTTGTTTCAGTAATTGGACAGTGATTCTGCTGGGCACAACCTTGAAGTGTCTAGTTGAATAAACCGACCTTAGTAAATATTTCCTTTGAGCCTAGTACATAGTGTGTCGGAGTATTTTGCCGAACCGCTTGTCCGGGAGATGTGACTAAACAAACACCGGTTGTCAAGCGATGGGGGGAGGGGGCTGCAAACATAATATAAACATCAAGACATACAAATATCTATCTATCTAACCAGGATTTGTTGTCAAGCGATGGTGGAGGGACAAACACAAGCCCACAA
>NC_068992.1:55056408-55059382 GCF_001194135.2 Octopus bimaculoides
GTAAGAGAGGGAACATATATACAGAGAGAGAGAGAGAGAGAGAGAGAGAGAGAAAGAAAGAAAGAGAGAAAGAAAGAAAGAAAGAAAGAAAGAAAGAAAGAAAGAAAGAAAAAAACAAAGAAGGGAGAAGAATGAAATTGCAATTGTGTGAGTATCATGCAAGACATTTCAGAAACAACATCATCTGTATTTCTGTAACTTTAGAATAAAATTTTATTAGCATTTTTTTATTCTTCTTTTCCAAATTAAAAATGGAAAATGTTGCGCAAAATATTTTCTTGTTAGAAAGTTCCACGCGAAAGTAATACATTAATAAACTATAAAAAAAACTTTCAGTCACAGTTGGTACTGACATATGACGTGAAAAAATCTCTTACAACGTCTCTGTAATGGGTTTTATGTATATTTGCAACAAACCAATAAAGAAATTTACATGCAAATTCACAAATACACACGCACATAGAACACATGCACGCATGTCTATCTATCTATCTATCTATCTATCTATCTATCTATCTATCTATCTATCTATCTACCTATCTATCTATCTATCTATCTATATACACACATATACATCAATCGATCTATCTCAAAGTATGTATGAGTGAAGGTGTACGAGTGTGTATGAATGTATTAAAATATACACATATATATATATATATATATATATACACATACTCACACATATGTAGACACACACAAGCACATATACATACATGCATACATAAATAACATAGGCACATATATACATACATTCATGCATACATAAATAACATAAGCACATATATACAGACATACATGCATATATATATATATATATACATATATATATATATAATTATAATTAAGGGTATCAAAAGAGATACCATCATGCTAGATATAGCAGTCAAAGCCTGACTCTAAAGCCACATCATGTACTCATACAGCACAGATGAAAAGATAAATGTATAAATAAACTAGCAAAAGATTGATTATAATTTTAATAATAATAATTACCTGTAAGTTTTTTTCCAAGCTGGCCACTCGATATGATCATTAATTTAAATAACGGTCTTATCCCTTTGATTGATATATATATATATATATATATATGTGTGTGTGTGTGTGTGTGTGTGTGTGTGTGTGTGTTTATTATGGACCATTCGAAATCATATTTTATTTTTTCTTCTTTTAATTTCCATATTAAGTCCGCTAGTGATGTTGCGTGTCGCCGGTTGATCTTTCAGAATGAGGAGATATGGTTCCGATAACGGACCTTGAACTGAATTTTGGAGGCCCCTATATATGCATATTTATGTTGTCGTATGCTAATTGTGCATTTATATATGATGTAAAAATTACACGCATTTATTCTTAGGCAGACATGTATATTTATTGCAACAGCTACAATTATTTGCACTGTTATTATTATCTTTGTTGCCATTTGGCGACTTTTAGTTTTTGTTTCTGTGATCTTCCAACTAATTTGGAATGTATGCAGTGTTCTTAACATTATTGTTCGTTTTGTTGTTTCTTTTCTGTTTTTGTTTGGCTCCTGCAATAATTGTCGGGGTTGCTTTTGTGATCCCTGTTGTGATTGCTTTTATTATTATTCCTATTCACTGTGTTGTTTTGTTCTGTTTGTTCCGTGTTTGCGATCGTTGTTTCCATGTATATTTTGGTATTGTTGTATTTGTGTATGTAGGACTCCATGTTATTGGAAGGGGCCTACGATACTTTCACCGTGTGCTTGTTGAAGATACGGTGATATTTCTGCGATCTAGGGAAGCACTTATCTAACGCTGTAAGGAATTCTTTACTTGTTTTCGAGGATGCTTGCGATCCGAAAACTGAGAAGCCCCATAACCCCGGAGTTTCTGTAGTTTTTGCTTGGTTCGTTTATCCTATTTTGTTTGTTGTCGTTATTTTTGTTATTCTTTCGAATTTTGTTTATTCTTTTCCATTGTTTCCATTCTCGTGTTTGTGTATTTCTACACTTATACATACACACACACGCACTCACACACACGCATGCACGTACACACGCACGCATACACACACACACGCACCCCCACCCCCCACAAATTTATAAACAAACCTGAAGTTAATATAAAAGACCTATGTGGTCGCTCTTCTTTGCTTACAAATTCATAGATACATACACTAGACTAAAAATACCTATGTATTAAATTTGACTGAAATTGATGGATGGGCTTGAAAACCGGTTACAGATGCCACCAGTATCAAAGAGGCTAATATTAAGAACCCCAGTGAATAACATCGATGGAGCATTTTCTGTATGTTTGTGGGCAAGTGCTTACCATTAATAATAAAATGATTTATCTATGCTTGACCGGGAGTTAAAAGACAACTACGGCGCAAGCAATATATTTTATCTTGGATTTGTGGTTTGTTGGTTGTATTCATTGGTAAAAGCAGCTATTGTAATACGTATGCTACTAGATCTTGCTAGATTGTAGTATCTGTACTATCCTATATGTGAATGTGAATTTCTTGGTTTGAGTGTCTACTGTGCATTGGTGTATAAGGACGCATAGTTCTGCGAGAAAAAGTTAGCTGTCATGAGAAATGAAAGTCATCTGAACATTGGAAAAGAGATAGCTATATCATGAAGAATCACGGTGGATATCTAATTTCCGACATCATGATTGCTGCTCAATGGTCTGTCAACTTTGTAAAGGTTGTAGGACGAGACGTGCTGCAATAGAGATTACGAAGCTGTGACCAGCAGGAAGGGACATAGCAAGCGTTCTGACTGTGTCAGCACGCCAGATTTTATTCCCACATCTTTGAACAGGGCCTTGTCCGATGGAGAAGGTTGTTGCTGGAAGGCTATATGCGTTACAATGCCTCCGAAAAAATAGACAGAAATGGTTATCAGAGAATTTCTAAGACTTCATCAGCCTAAATTTCTGGTCTCCTAATTCTGCGATTATAATTCCACTTATCACTATGTTCTGCTTGAAGCACCAAA
>NC_068992.1:55059761-55070469 GCF_001194135.2 Octopus bimaculoides
CACGCATACATGGATATATAGTTACAGATAATTATTTTTATAGACGTTTGGAAAAAAGTACATAATACAATGTAGCTCATGTTTACACATATTCATACATATATAAATATATAAAATACACACACACACACATATACATTCATACAAGCATGCATGCATACATACAAGCACACACACACATATATATATATGCATATACATGATTGATTTCGTATCATAATCGGTTAGTTAAGCACAATTCATTTATGTTATGTTTACAATTTTCGATACGAACCACGTTCACAGTGATTCTGTACAAACTCTTTGACTCTGAATTGCAATTAAGATATTTTCCTGAAATATGAGACTGTTGGACGCTAGGTTGTCGGCATATTCATAACAAGAAAATTTGCGTCTTTTAACTTCCATCACTAAATGTTTTGACAAGGTCATTTAAAATCCATGAAAGAGATGTTGAGGGTATATCGTGTTTCGCTTTCTCGACAAGTGTATTAGGATGTTAAACGATGTAAACGCTTACCATTTTTACATTTGATAACGTAGATGTCTGTTTATTGGTTTTTGTCATCGGACTGCGGACATTCTGGAGCACAGTCTTGAAAGATTTAATCGAACAAATCGAGCTAAGTACTTTTTTTTTTTTTTTTGTGAGTGATACTTATTCTACCGGTCTCTTTTGCTGATCCGCTATGCTACTGGGACGTAAAAGAACTAACACCAGTTGGCCAGCGGTGGTGGGTGAGAAACCCAACACAAACGCACATACACATACACACATACATACACATGCACATACACACACGCACATAAACACGCACACACGTGCGCGCATACACACGTGCGCGCATACACACGCACACGCACTCACACACACACACATTTAAACACACCGCGCTTCTTTAAGTTTTCGTTATCAGTAGTTGGAAATATGTTTTGTATTTCCACTACTGTCTAATAAAGTGGTGAGGATACAAAATGGATACATCTTCAATTTTATGTTCAGGCTAAGGATTTTACCCTCTCAGACATCCGTTGTCAGAGTTGGGGCGTTAGCGATTCGTGCATTAATCTCAGATTTTAGAGAGAAGCTACTAGTTTTCACTCTGACATCTGAACTTGGTGGCCGTCTTGAGCGCGGAACCACCAATAGAAATGGAAGAAGGATGAGCCACAACTTGAGTTACAAACTGTTTTCTCATCACTAAATGTTAGGGGGAACTGTATAAATGCATTGGATAATGAATCCATGACGAACATCCCATTTTCCGTTATTTATCTCTCTGTTTGATTATCGCTCTATCTGTCATCTGTCTCTCTCTCTGTCTCTCAGCCACTCCGTCTCTCCCTCTCTATTTCTCTCACTTCCTCTCTGTTTTCATTCTGTGTTATCTTTTTTAGTGTAAAACAATCGAAACTAAATGTAAATGTGAATTAACGTTACAAAATGTATTACTTCGTTAAGATGTGATATTGAATTAGAAAATGAATTGATTCTAGCAATATATTAGATGCTACGTTTTATTGGCATAATAATGTTAACGTCAGAATGGTGTTCAATATCTGGGGGGGGGGGAGAGGGAAAGAGGAAAGAAAATTAATTAAAATGTATGTACATTTAAGCTTCCAAATATATCAGGGATAACATAATTCATGTGACTGATATTAAAATATATATCGTATCAGATTGTAGGTAAATATTCAATATTTCATATGTTACTATTATCAGAGGTAAAAGGGGCTTTATAATCATACATATTTAATTTACATTAGCATCGTGTAATGTGGCTTACGTAAAATAAACAAAATCCTACAGAATAAAGGAAACGGCGAAAAATATGCGTGATATATACGTTTTGACAGAATATCTAAGAGAATAAATCTACATGAATTAATATCACAGTGTGCTTAGCTTCGTTAAGAAGAGGCTAAATATTAGTTTAAGCTTTGAGTTAGAAACAGCTCTAATACTGTAAACATTAATGATGTGAGATACTTAACGTATGTGTTTTGTTTGAACACTTACATGCTGCGGTAGTTCGTCCAGAGAAAGTCCCTTTAAGACAAAGCGTGTTCAAAAAAAAAACACTGTATACCACCAAACCAGACTAAACAAATCACCGTTTAGATAAATGAATACGGTAGACAGAGATATTTTGCTGTTATTTCAATCCATCAATACTTCAGTTTTACTTTTGTGGAGTGCTGTTGTACATCGTTGTTGTTGGCACTCCGTCGGTTACGACGTCGAGGGTTCCAGTTGATCCGATCAACGGAACAGCCTGCTCGTGAAATTAACGTGCAAGTGGCTGAGCACTCCACAGACACGTGTACCCTAAACGTAGTTCTCAGGGATATTCAACATGACACAGTGTGACAAGGCTGACCCTTTGAATTACAGGCACAACAGAAACAAGAAGTAAGAGTGAGAGAAAGTTGTGGTGAAAGAGTACAGCAGGGTTCGCCACCATCCCCTGCTGGAGCCTCGTGGAGCTTTAGGTGTTTTTGCTCAATAAACACTCACAACGCCCGGTCTGGGAATCGAAACCGCGATCCTATGACCGCGAGTCCGCTACCCTAACCACTAGGCCATTGCGCCTCCACTGTTGTACATCGACATATAGACTTTACGCTATGTGCTTATAGCGCAGACCAGCGATTCGAATTATAGTCAACTGCTATAAGAGTCAAGAATAATGCTATGAAGAAGCACACGGCAGGTGTTATATAAATATCTTGGTGAGGAGTAATTATAGAGAAATGAAATTGTTGTACCAGATCCAGAAACGTTAGCACGCCGGACGAAATGCTTAGCGGTATTTCGTCTGCCGTTACGTTCTGTGTTCAAGTTCCGTCGAGGTCGACTTTGCCTTTCATCCTTTCGCGGTCGATAAATTAAGTACCAGTTGCGTACTGGGGTCGATCTAATCGACTTTCCCCTTCCCCTAAAATTTCGGGCCGTGTACCTAAAGAAGTAAAGACTATAAGTACCGGCTGAATACTGGGTCATTGTAAAAGATTATTCCCTCCCACAAAATTCCTGGCTTTGTGCCTATAGAAGAAAGGATTATAATTTTTTGTTCGATGTGTCACAAAATCAATAAAACAGTGGACACAATAGTGCCTTTCATCAATTTACTTTCTGAGCAAAAATGTCGCCGAGGTCAACTTTATCATTCAATATCTCGATGTTCGATAAAATAAATTCCAGTTGAGCACCGGGGTCGATGTAATCAACTTGCTTTCTCCCTTCACAATTATTGGCTTTGTGTGAAAATTAGAACGAGTAGCCATCATCATTACCATCATCATCATCACCGTCGTCATCGTCGTCGTCATCATCGTCGTCGCCATCATTATCATCATCATCATTCTCACCATTGTATGTTGAATAGCAGAGTTTTCTTTTTCTTATTTATTCATGGTATGACAAAATCTATAGAATGACATACAAAATGCCTTTCGTCTATTTACATTCGCCTCTTCATTCCCAAACTTTTCTGACTTCTTGCCAGAACAAAAAGTTATGATTACTACTACTATTATTATTATTATTATTATTATTATTATTATTATTATTATTATTATTATTATTATTATTATTATTTGTCGACAACGTCTTCGTCGTTGTTTTGTTTGTGTATATGTGTTTGCGGTGTGTATGGGTGAGCGCATATGTTTCAACCATACGGCACTAAAAACAAACAAAAATGTTATTTTCATTCTGTGATTGAAATGTCTTCACGGTTAGTTTATCCTGTTTGTCGTTTGATACTGGCGAAATCTTTGCCATAGACTTACAGTCTAGCTCATTGACAGACACCAGCTGACCTCTGTATATCTCAAGAAAACTATCATCATTCCGTAGATATTATGTTTCTATCGAAATGGAGAATGTTAATATGACGAGCATCGTTCAAACCATTTGACCGGTAAACTGGAAATTAAAAGAAACGAAAACAGAACAAAGCATAATACCGTTCCAGGAAAGCGGAATTGGAATTGGTAGCTCGGCAGAAAAATCACCATACGGTATTGAATTAAGGATACTAAGGTTCAGTGTTCAAATCCCGTGCAGTTTAATTTTGATACTCATCACCGTCTCTTTCCTCCTCCTCTCTCTCTCTCTCTCCTGTACTATTTCTGGCTTTGTATCAATGTAAGAATTTTAATTTTTTTTTTAATTTCGAAGTAAGGGTGTTGGTATTGGTAAACCAATAAGCCATATATATATGTATCTTTTTCCTTTTACTTGTTTAAAGCCACTGTATTCCGGCCATGCTGGGGCACCGCTCCGCTTCGAAGGGTTTTAGTCGAACAAGTCTAATACTTTACTTCGTTTTGAAATTTGGTACTTATTCTATTCGTTTCTTTTTCCGAATCGCTAAGTTTCTGGGACGTAAACAAAACGATGTCGGCTGTCAAGCGGTGGGGAGACAAACAACACACACACACAACGTCTTCCAAATTCACTCACAAAACATTGATCGGCTCCAGTATAGAACACTTGTCCAAGGTGACGCACAATGGGACTGAACCCAAGATCACGTGGTTACAAAGTGAGCTTCTTAACCACACAGCCATGACTGCACCTACGAAGCTGCGCTCCTTTATATTCTTAGTTCAAATCGCGCTTGGGTAAAATTTCTTTAAATCGTTAAGGGCCAACTAATTATACAGTTGTTAATTTCTGGTACCGACTAAATATCAAGCACTCCTCCTCTTATAAAAATTAATGACTTTCTGTCGTGTTGTGTGTTTAGTTGTTAGAATTTATGATTTGATGGTTTCAATAGCCGATGAGAACGTTTTAAATTGAGATATAATTTTAAAAATTCCTTTGAAATATGAGGATTTCATTGATATTCATTCAATTGCTCATCTTATATTTAATTGCTATTATTATTATTATTATTATTATTATTATTATTATTATTAATATCATTATTATTATTATTATTCCAACACTTAAGGTGGGAAGCTTGCAGAATCGCTTACTGGGCAGGATTTTCGTCTGAGTACAAATTTCGACGAGATCGACTTCACCTTTCATCCTTCGTGGTCGGTGAAATAAATACCAGTTGAGCAAAATGTCGGGCATTGAGCCTATAGTAGAAAGGATTATTTAATACGGCGAACTGGCGCAATCCTTAGCACACCAGACAAAATGCTTAACGGAATTTCTTCCGTTATTTATGTCCTAAAATTACACTGAGATTAAATTCCGCTGAGCTCATCTTTGCTTGCCATCCTTTCGGGGTCACTAAATTAAGTTTTAGGACAGATTATCATTTCTGTCCTGGTAAAACCTAATCGAGAAGAACTATGATAAAAGCTTTTCCAGTAAGAACCATAGTCTCTTTTTTCAGAGTACAGCTTTAATAATTAGACCTTCTTTTCGAGGCGGTAGGATGTGATCAGAAAGAAATTAGGTTGCTATTTCTAGGAACTCAATTGATTACTCAGAATTTTCCTGGCCCACTCCTTTGACTCAAGTTATTTAGTTATTTGAAGTTTGTGGTCAATGACGAGTTAAATTTGGTCTTGTAAATGAAGTGAAATCGTAGGCTACCTTCGAAGCCAAGCTGTGATATTACTTTATTTTCGTACACGATATTCATATGAAATTTTAATGACCATTTACCCACTTCAGTTCTAAATCAGTAACAACTTCATATATACAACAGACATTTAAAATTATTTTGAATTATTGATCAGTACTGAGATGGCTGCAAATTCACAGTAAGCACTTAATGGTACTTAAAATGATAACAAATGATGATTTACTCCAGTCATTTTCTTGTGATATACGAAGCACGCAGAAATACAGCGATAAATACAGTCTATGAATTTCTCTCACAATTGTGCAACCCAATTCCCATCTCATATATTTACATTTCTAAGCATTATAAGCCAGAATTTTGGAAGCGTTTCTTATGCATATATTACAAATAGCAGTGTAAGTGTTTATAATGCAAACTGTAAATCATGTCTTTTGGCGCTAAACAGAAATTATTAATTATTAAAAACCTTGTAAATATCTGAATCTTATGCGTTAATTTGCTTCGAAAATTTATCCTAACGAGTGGTACATGTGCAAATTACACGTTTTTATAAATGTTGTATCTGTTTTTATTTCTTATCTTTTGCTTGCTCCATTCATTGGACTACGACCATGCTGGGACCCCCACCTGTCGCTTATTATAATCTGTTAAACCGGTTAACAAGCAATTGGGTTCAAACATAGAGACATACACAAATGTAAATTTACAGTTTCGTATTTGCGCGCGCGCGCGCAAACAGGCATAGACATCTCAATATAAATAGTCACATCTCATTTTACCGTTTTATCTGTAAGGATACTACTCGCTTGTACGATGCCCAAACAGATTAAGCCATTACAAACTGCACAAAGCAAGTTTACCAAATATTGGATTAAAAACTTGAATGAAATGATGTTTTGATTCTAGAAAGAAATCTTTTAAAAATGATGGCGTCTATATCTGAATGTGTGCATGTGTGTGTCTATGTGTGTGCGTGTGTGTATGTGTCTGTGTGTCTCTGTCTGTGTCTGTGTCTGTGCGTGTGTCTGCGTGTGTGTGAAATCTAGCCAGAAATACTACTGATGTTCTTGTGTGTATCAGCAGGCATTTCAGTATACATCTTACAGTGGTAGAAAACCAAAATATACAGACGGATAAGCACAGTTGATTGATCTGACTTATATAGCATATTGCTGGTACTTATTCTAATGACTTCTGCGTATGAAAAACAAAGGTATAATCAATCTCGGTGCATTGAATCGTAAAGAGACGCAACAGAGTGCTGAGAATTGATATATGTTTATAGAACGAGTGATTCTGTCATAAAGCCTCAAATTTAGAGAGGAAGCGAATAAATTACATCGAATCCAATACTTTTTATTGATATTAATTTTATCACCTTGGGGATGTTCAATGGAATAGTCAACATCGATGGGATTCGTTCGTTTAAAATCATGAGACAAAATACCATCAAAATCATTTTATACGACGTGATTAAGTTTTTGAAAAACGACTGTAGTCTATGAAATCTCTGCAATTTCCTTTAATCAGTGATGTTAAGATGGTTGAACGTAAACAATTTAGAAATAGCAAAAGTTTAAAAGCCAAAAAGCACGTAGCTGAGAAGTTAATCAAACAAAGCCGCAAAACATATTTTCTGTTGGAAAAATATACGAGTTTGTATGTGAGGGAAAATAAACATTTAAGAGACAATATAAAATCATTTCCAATCCAATAAAGAGTAATAATAATGATTGCACGAGTATAGAAATGGTTAATTATAAATTCGGTAATCTATTTTAGAAAATGTTATTTAAATATTTTTTATTGGATTTTCGTCTTTTTCGGAAACGAAATATTTAAAAATATTGTTTGGTCGATGTATATGTGTGGGTTCATAATGCAATCAATGGCTGAAAGAGGTTATTAAAAGCAGTGATTAAAAAACATTATTTTAATGTATTACTTTGAGTTTTTAATAGTCTGCAATGGCTACAGCTACGAAAGTTGTACTAAACGCTGACGCAATCAGGAGTATATTTATTGTTTTGTAAATTTATAACAATGATTGAAGAATTAATAAATTCGATTATTACCGTCTCTCTCGCAACATATACTTACATACAAACATGTTAAGTGTTGTTTTTAAAATGTTAGCATTTGGCTTGGACTACGTTTTTAAAGTCTCTAATAGGCGCAGGAGTAGCTGTGTGGTAAATAGCTTGCTTACCAACCACATGGTTCCGGGTTCAATCCCACTGCGTGGAACCTTGGGCAGGTGTCTTCTACTATAGCCTCGGGCCGACCAAAGTCTTGTCTGCGGATTTGGTAGACGGAAACTGAAAGAAGCCTGTCGTCTATATATTTATATATATATATATATATATATGTGTGTCTCTGTGTGTGTGCGTGTGTGTGTGTGCGTGCGTGTGTGAGTGTGTGTGTGTGCTTGTATGTCTGTATTTGTCCCCCCATCATCGCTTGACAACCGATGCTGGTGTGTGTATGTCTCCATAACTTAGCGGTTCGGCAAAAAGTAACCGATAGAATAAGTACTAGACTTACAAAGAATAAGTGCTGGGATCGATTTGTTCGACTAAAGACGGTGCTCCAGCATGGACGCAGTCAAATGACTGTAACAAGGAAAAGAATAAAAGAATACAAATCGTGTGCTGCTTTCTCGTGAAGTCTATGGATAGTAATGTCTTTTTTCGTGGAAGGAGTGTCTGCTTTTGGCTTTCATCTTTGTCATTAATTTATCTTTTAGTTCTAAAAATATCCTATTACCGTTTTAGAGTTCTTCTTGGCGATAATGAATTTATAATACAATTGTTGCTGTTGTCTAGTCCCCACATTGTGTTCACCTATGTTCACAGACATTCCAGTCGCGCGCATCCTCTCTTTTATTTAAAATTATAAATCTACGATTACCTCGTTTGTGTCCTCCATTTTAACAATTGGTAGTTGCATTTTGAATGAAATTCGACTTCATTTCTAGTGTGTCGAATAAACACGTAGATCTTCCGTCCTAACGTTGCTTAGTCTAATTCAGCCGTGACTGACCTCAACGAAATTCCAGCCATAACTATGCTGGCTTTTACAAGACATGCTGTACTCTCATAGTATATCCAATGGGATTTCTCGGTTTACAGACGGTAGAGAGTATGTGCGATATATAACTTCTATTTCTTTCAGTCAAGAAACTGCCTAGATGTTTGTTGGTGTTGTTATTGTTTTCGTGAACACTATATTGTGTTAAATCACTTGATAATATTGACGCTGCTGGCATTGTTGTTGTTGTTGTTGATGTTAATGTTCTATCCAGCATCACTGTTCTTTTTCATCTTTGCATTGCCAATATCGTTGTTGTTGGCAGTGTCTTTATTAGATATTAGTTTGACATTTTCCTCAGCGAAACACATGTTTACGTCGATGAAAATATTATTTTTCTTTTCCTATTACTAATGTCGCCGACAGACACAGGAACTGATTTCGCGGCGACACTACCACCTGTTATGGATGTCACCCCCTGCCTGACCCACCCACCAACCTTCCACTCTCAACAACATTGTTAATATATCCAGAAAATCTATCAACTTGCAAAAGCTGGTGACGTAGAAAAATATTTATACTTTCCATTTATAAGATGTCTATTTCTTCCGGAAATATGTAGAACTGTCGACACTTTTTAGACCCGGACAAACTTCATCATAAACACAATAACAGATTACAAACTTATTTGGAAAAGAAAAAAAAATCTACACAGACTATTTGAAAACTTACTTTTCTTCGATATACACGTTCATAGAAGTTCGAATTACAATAATTAATAGTGTAGACTATAATAAGAAGAAGACATAATAATAATAATAATAATAATAATAATAATAATAATAATAATAATAATAATAATAATAATAATAATAATAATAATAATAATGATAATAATAATAATAATAATAATAATAATAATAATAATAATAATAATAATAATAATAATAATAATGATGATGATGATGATGATGATGATGATAATACTAACAACAACAACAACAAGAGCACTCAGAGAGCGCAAGCCTCCGCCAAGGCAACACCAACCCCCCCTCAACGATTAGCCGGAGATGATTTTTAAAATGAGAATATCTGAAATAAACTCGACTGCTTCACAAACGAGAATACTAAAAATGAACCCGACCGCTCTCAAAAATGAAGAAAATAAAAACGGAAAAATAATCCAGAATCCTTGTCCGGTACCAGATCGATGCCAAAATTTAATCAGTTCGTACCAGTCATGAGGCCAAACATTCCTGGAAGTTTCATACGAATCCATTCAGCGGTTCTTGAGATAGCTTGTCAACAGACAAACAAACAAGCAGACAAACAAACGCGACTGATAAAAATACCTCCGCCTTCGCTAAGGCAGAAGTAATAATAATAATGATGATGTTGATGATGATGATGATGATGATGGTTACTCGCGTCGAATTCGTCGCATGAGTGAGTGTTGGAATACAAAGTTCAACAGAAAATACAGCACTTGACTTTTAAATTCTACTTAAATTCAGCCAACGTCCATAAAGACACGGACATTACCCAACCGACTTCCATAAACCAATGAAAGCGGAGATTTAGAAATAATTCAATCCACCGTCGTTATTAAATTTTCATTCGTTCAAAAACAGAGTGAATATTTGAAAACAGTTATGAAACGCTGAGTGACCACGAAGTTAATCAATTTCAGATACC
The DNA here is from genome assembly GCF_001194135.2 of Octopus bimaculoides. Lineage (NCBI taxonomy): Eukaryota > Metazoa > Mollusca > Cephalopoda > Octopoda > Octopodidae > Octopus > Octopus bimaculoides. The sequence continues at coordinate 55,070,048 of NC_068992.1, forward strand.
CCACCCCATCCTCATATGTATGCGCGTCTATATGTGTGCAATATATATTGATGCCTTTATACAGAAACATATATACAATTATACAGAAATACATACTAATGTGTGCGTATAGATAGGCATACAGATCGACAGAGATATAGAAATAGATATAGGCATACATGCATACATATGTATATACGTATACATACATATATATATATATTTATGTATAAAGAGACAAAAGGATAAAGAGACCAATGGCAAAGTTAGAAATATATTTTATGGAAAAAGTCTTACAGGGATAATTCCAATGTATCTCTTCATCGGAGACGGTAATAGTAGAGGAATGGATTATTACATCTATATGTATGTATGTATGTATGTATGTATGTATGTATGTATGTATGTATGTATGTATGTATGTATATATATATATATATATA
>NC_068992.1:55071133-55072413 GCF_001194135.2 Octopus bimaculoides
GTGTGTGTGTGTGTGTGTGTGTGTGTGTGTGTGTGTGTGTGTGTGTGCGTGTGTGTGTGTGTGTGCGTGTGGTCTCTTTTTGTCCTGTTGTTTGCATCCAAATCGGGATATGGCCTTACTCGAGAGATGGGCTTAATAGGGTTCTCAGCTGCTTTTAGTGGAACATATTCTGTTGCTTGCATTCGTTCTAGGTCATTTAAGATTTAATTTCCATGGCAGTAAACTCCGATATCGACAGTATAAAGAAATCCACGACACAACACACCGCACATGCGCGCGCAAAAACACCCCCGAAAATAATTAATGGCGCTCGTCATAGAAGGTGAGGTCAATCCTTTTAGAGTAAGTGACCTCAACCTTACAGACAATAAAAAGAGAGTAAACATTAGAAAATTGAGAATGAAAGAAAAGAAGCACCATTATTCAGAAAAAACAAAAACAACAAAATAATAGGAGAAATTTAATTTGAAATAGAAAAACCAACAACATGAAATAAAACAAATATTAAAACTAATATTTTATTAACAAACTGGAAGCTATTTTGTGTGCGAAAAAAATAGATCAAAACAACAATTTCTGGTAAAAACTTGCTTCTTGCGGTAGAATCATGTACTTGAGAGAATAAATATTGTATACGAAGCTCAATAAAAGAAATATCACAAAAGGAAATACAGTAACAATAATTGAATATTTCATCTTACAGGAGAAAAATATCTTCTTTTATCTTTCATCTTCGATTTGTTTAAGTCACTATATTACGACCAAATCGATCGCAATAATTTTATGTCTGGTATTTATTCTATTGACCTGTCTTGTCGAACCGCTAGTTTTACAGGAAGTAAACAAAGATACACAAGTTGTCAAGAGGTGCGAGATGTGCACAGTCACGAGCATACGCACACGTGCACACATGACTGTGCGGTAGTTAGACGCATTTGTAGGTGTAGCAAGAAATTTGCTTCCCAACCGTATGGTTTCGGATTTAGTCCCATTGTCTCATCGCGTGGCACCATGGGCAAGTGAGTCAATATTTTACACATCTCGATATTGGGTACACCACCTTCACGAAAACAGCATATTAGGCACAGACGTGACTGTGCGGTTCACAACCACATAGTTCTGGGTTCAGTCCAGGTGCGTGGCCTATTCGGGAAGTGTCTTTTACTATATCCTCGGGCCGACTAAAGCCTCGCGAGTAAATTTGATAAAAGAAACCGAAAGAATCCTGTCGTATATACATACATACATATATATATATATATATATATATATATATATAT
>NC_068992.1:55072433-55075737 GCF_001194135.2 Octopus bimaculoides
TGTGTGTGTGTGTGTGTGTGTGTGTGTGTGTGTGTGTGTGTGTGTGTGTGTGTAAAATATAAGTAAAATTGAGGCACCTTGTTAGATCGATCTAATTTGCACATCCAAATAATATCAGGTGAATATCAAACTCTGTGCAGAAGAGTTTGCACTTGATATTCATTCAGTGTATGCAGATAACACGACCCAACTTAGTGAAGAGATCCGCTCTTGGTTGTTCAAATATGTATTTTATATAAAAATGCAAAAAATACTTTCTATAAAATTTCCAAATTGCAGATTCTAGAGTAGGTGAATAAAATATAAACGAGTAACAGAGATGCCCAGGAGTCATTTCATTACGGCCGTAATGTACATATTTGTTACACATTTACACACACACACAAATACATATATGTTTGTGTGTGTGTGTGTGTGTGTGTGTGTGTTCTCCACCACCGTCCGGCAAACGGTGATTTGTCATGTATTTTATCGACCCTTGATCAGGTGGAAGGTAAAGCTGACCTTGGTGGGATTTGAACTCAGAACATAATGAAGCGGAAGTAATACAACAAAATATCTTTGATACTTTCCTATTATCGATAACGAATTTCTTATTTACTAAAGGATCATCAAATAAACTATTGATGTTTGATTCAATTACTTGCTCTTTTCCTTTTCTAAGAGTTAGTGATATCTATTCCGAAAGTCCTTTGGCCAATTATAACAGCCGTCTCTTGAGTCTAATAATTCCTCTACTAGTCTTTCAGAAAAAAAAATTTAGCTGTCGATAATATGAAAGCATCATATTTTTTCCAAAGCTTGAACGATTCTGGTTGCTCGTTACCTTAAAATCGAAACATAGTAACACGTAATAGCAGAGGTCTTTATTTAATCTAGACTATTTATAATCTGGAAGAATATTCTGATCGATAGAATTCCACATTCCAGCTTAAAGTACTTAAGCACTTTATGTGAAGTTATAGAAATATAGTAATCAATGTAATTACTAAAAAGAAGATCAGAATCAATACCTAAGTGATCACTAGAAGAGAAAACATTATCATCTCCCCCAAAAATCAAACATACTTTATCGATTAGTCAAGAGGGAATTGCAATGTTAATTATCCTTTATACGGTGAGGATGATATCCTGAAACCAGTGATATGGCCAGTATGCTTACGACAGACTTGACTCCATTAGCAGTTTGCAGACGGTAGTGTTAAACCGGGCCAATGATTAAGTCTATATTTCAAACACGCACCTTGAACTTACAATGGAAAGGGCCAGAAAAATAGCGCGAGGATTCCTGCCTATGGCTCTAATGATTCTGCTAGCGAACCAACGTAGACTAAATGATGGAAGACTCTTGTAATCCGGAAAGGCGGTTCTGCATTATTCTAACTGAACAGCCTGCACAAATGATTTGGTTATAGTGATCAGTTATATGTGCTGAACCTTAGTTCACTAACTCCATGAAATCGACGTTGCCTAAACAGGTGCACGGTGTCCCACATGTTAGAGACGTTGAAATGAGCACAGAGCAGCGTGAGATGAAGTATTTTGATCAAGAAAACAACGTACCACTCGGTCCGGGAATTGAAACTACGATCTCACGATGGTGAGTGCAGCACACTAACCAGTTGGCCATGACTCCTCACCATTCTAGACTGGCACCTTATTTAAATGCAATTGATCGAAAAAAATATGATGTTGGTCCCAGTGTCACGTGATGTCATAACGCAAGGAATCAGAATAAGTAATCCAAGAAATTGCCACATTTCGTGCTAAGGACTCACTTTATTCGCCAAAGCCAGCAGAGCTGTTTATCAACAACTTTTATACTTATAATAGGCCAACCGGTCACTCTGATGATAAAGATTGTTGGCACTCCGTCGCTTACGACGCCGAGGGTTCCAGTTGATCCGATCAACGGAGCAGCCTGCTCGTGAAATTAACGTGCAAGTGGCTGAGCACTCCACAGACACGTGCACCCTTAACGTAGTTCTCGGGGATATTCAGCGTGACACAGTGTGATAAGGCTGACCATTTGAATTACAGGCACAACAGAAACAGGAAGTAAGAGTGAGAGAAAGTTGTGGTGAAAGAGTACAGCAGGGTTCACCACCATCCCCTGCCGGAGCCTCGTGGAGCTTTTAGGTGTTTTCGCTCAATAAACACTCTGGGAATCGAAACTGCGATCCCATGACCGCGAGTCCGCTGCCCTAACCATTGGGCCATTGCGCCTCCACGATGATAAAGATAGAACCTTACAATAGTAATAGAATGTGTGTTATGGAAGGATGTATGAATGTAACAAACATCTATTGGTAAAAAAAAAATCATTATTTACACAAACACGTAAATTTTCAATATGCAACGAAAAGATTATTATTGTTATTGTTTGTTTTTCAAAATTATTTAATTCTAAGGAGTATGTTTGACATGAAAAATAAATATTCTTATCAATATATAAATTATTAAAATGTCAATAATGTTGTTTAAACGTATATAATCTTTCGGCTAAGTCGAAAGCTATCAATTTGAATGTTTTCGCATAAACGTGTACGATTTGAAAGGTCAAGAAATATTAACAATAGGTTTATAAGGTTAAAGAATAAATGAATAAATATCAGAATTGTATCGATTTATATCTGAACGATCGAGTCAATATTTTACACATCTCGATATTGGGCACACCACCTTAAGGAAAACAGCACATTAGGCATTGGCGCACTGTGCAGTTCACAACCACATGGCTCCAGGCTCAGTACAACTGTATGGCATATAGTAAAAGGCACTTCCCGAATATGCCATACAGTTGTACTGAACCCGGAATCATGTGGTTGTGAACTGCACAGTGCGCCAATGCCTAATGTACGTCATACCATTATCATAATGCCTAACGTCATGTCATTATCATAATTTCCAAAATAATTCACACATAAAGAAAATTTAAATACCATATGTTATTTTAACTCCTAAGACACTCGGCAAAGCCAAAAAATATGAGTAAAATAAAATTGGTAGTTAATGAGTTAAGACTGAATCAAGCCATCACGGTTCAGTGATGTTAGGATCTTGCTTTGCAGCCTCGTGGTTTGGAGTTCAGTCCCACTGCGTGACACGCTAAGAAACTTTCTTCTACTATAGCGGTAGTTTTCGTCTGCCAAATTTAATCACAATACTTTGTTAATAAATTTGGTAGACGGAAAGTGCGTAGAAACCTGTAGTATGTATGTGTGTGTGTGTGTGAGAGAGAGAGAGAGAGAGAGAGAGAGAGAGAGAGAGAGAGAGAGAGAGAGAGAGAGAGAGAGAGAGAGAG
>NC_068992.1:55076210-55079179 GCF_001194135.2 Octopus bimaculoides
TGGACAACACATACATATAAATGTGTGAGAACGTACATGCATACATAAATACATATACACAAACACACACATGCATGCATACTGATACACACACACATACCATATATATACGTCCACATTTATACATATGCACATACGTACCCACGCATATACAAATATACACATGTGTGCATGTCCCCATATACACATATGTATCCATTTATAGATACACACATGTATAAATAGAAATAGACTCATACACACACACATAGCTATACATCTACGCCTATTACCTTATCAAATAAACATTTTTTTCAAATGAATCAAGTCATAACCTTATTCATCTATTGTTTTCATAATCGGTCATAATGTCTTACGTTTAAGATGGTTCCCATGCTTTCCCTGATGAGAAGGTTACAATTTTAATATCAAAGATCCCTATGGATTACACAGGTTGTAATACTTTGAAACATATGTAGGAATAAAGTATGCAATTATAACATGCATTTTCTCCATTCCTTAAATTCTTAAATATACTCAAATACCCAAAATTTCAAGGAGTTCCTGCCTTAAAAACAGGAACTAAACCACAGTTATTTTGTGTTCTTTGCTACATTGGTTTCTATTAACCCATTTATTCTATCAGAAGAATTTTTATTCATTAAGATAGAAGAAATACACATAATTATATATATATATATATATATATATATTCTAAATTCATGTACAATTATCATAAATTATATTCAAGATATTTAAGAACGCCGTAATTTACACATAGTTCAACTTCACTAAAATATTAGAATGCAATCGACTTCTGACGAAATAGATATTGTATTACATTTTAATTAATTAATTATGTATGTTAATAGCGTAATTTTATAATTGATGAGGTTTCTGCTTTATTGAAACATTTGTAAAGGACAGTTTCGTACGCAATCTTACAAAATATATTTGTATTGACGTGTTGCATATTCATTCTTTATTATATCAGGTGGAAAACTGCATACACGCTTTTGGAGATTTTGTATACATCTAATGCGTGAGTGTGTATTTGTGAATGCATCAATGTGTGTATGTGTAAGTATCAAGCGTTTTTATGCATGCGTGTGCTTTCTAAACGTTGCTTTAAAATAACGAAAAATAACAAAATCTAAAATAGAAGAGAGTTATGAAAAAAGCTGTCACTTTTATTAAATGAAAATATAAAAAAATGTGTTGCACTGGGAAAGTTGTTTAAGACGTTCTATTTCTATAAGCAATCAGTTCAGTGAGGCATGTATCAACTAGCAACACAGGATATTAATCTCTGATTGCAGCTCGTAATTCCTGGATGAAGGCGATGCTGTATTGGTTGACACCTATTTTTACGATACGAACATGAGGAACGTTGAAATCCGAGGAAGAAGAACATCAATGGCAAAAGATTTATAACCATTAATATTAAAATTTTAGCTGTTAGATAATTGATCATGTAAGCATGCACTTGTGATGTTAATAAAATGAAACGAGGCCCCATCCTACAGAAAGTAGTAATAGAGACCTTGGCAACATAAAACGACCACGACAGACCGAATCTTTTAATATGTGGATCTGCTTGTCAGCACGTGGCAACAAGAACGAAGGTCACAGTCAAAATTAGAATTTGCAACAAAAAATTAGAACATTGCAACACAAATGCGCAATCCAGGACTCACCCTATCATTGTTATAGTTACGTCACGTTTTGCCAACTGAGGACTCTATATACCTAAGATATTGTCCCCTTGTTCCTAAATTATACGATCACTAAAATTAGGAGCATTATGAAGGTACGCCAATGTTTCGGTGCAGAATTATACACGACTTTGGACGAGTATAATTCCTTTACTCCTTACTAGCGGAAAACTGCCCGAAGGTCAGTACTTCTACTGATACTTATTTCATCGAGCCCGAAAGGATGTAAGGCAGAGTCGACTTCAGCGGAATTTGAACTCAGAACGCAAGGACGGACGAAATGATTCTAAACGTTTTGTCCAGCGTGCTAACAATTCTACCGCTTTCACCTTGATGATAATAATCCTTTCTACTATAGGCACAAGGTCTGAAATTTGGGGGTGCGAGGGGATAGTCGATTACATTTGAGCCTAGTGTTTCATTGGTTCTTAATTTATCAACCCCCAAAAGGATGAAAGGCAAAGTCGACCTCGGTTGAATGTGAACACAGAACGTAAGGACAGACCTAATGTCGCTAAGCATTTTGCCAGGCGTGCTAGCGATACTGCCAGCTCGCTACCTTCACCTTGATAATAATAACAATAATGGATTCGAATTTTCCCACAAGGGCAGACAATTTGGTGGAGAGGACGAGCCGATTATATCGACCTCAGTGTTCAACTGGTACTTAACTTATCGATCCGGAAAGGATGAAAGGTAAATTCGACCACGGTGAAATAATAAGATTTAGTAATAACTGCCCAACAGAGCGTAACACACGTCTATGTTACAGAGTGACAGGCAACATTAATATATGATTCTTTGAAGACAGACATGAGTTTTCAAGTTACTGACTGATGTATCTAAAGATAAAGTTAATGAAATTCAAATACTTTCAGTTGTGTCACAGTTGTGTTTATTCAATATTTAGAAATTCAAATGAGTAATATGTAAAAATTACCTGAAGATAATTTCATAATGTATCCTTATTAACAGACCTTTTCATTAAACTACGACAGACACTTGAAAACCACACTGAAGCACTTCATTACATAAATCTACACTCGTCCATTTGCTAAACGTCATGCCGATCAATTGTCTGGTTGCCGGATGACCTCTCAAGTGCTTCTTGCACTAACGTTTAAGTAAAATTGGCTAATGAATTAATACACGTTCTTTCTTCTATATTGTGAAGCCGGTGACTTCTGAATCAAGCAACACACACAAACACACACACACACACACACACACACACACACACACACACACACACACACACACACACACACACACACA
>NC_068992.1:55082515-55085343 GCF_001194135.2 Octopus bimaculoides
TGTGTGTGTATTTATGTATGCATCTATAGGCATGTAAGTGTATATAAAAAGTACGTTTCGTGAATTTAAGTAGCAAAAAAGGATTTTACATAGAAAGAACTTTTTTTCTATGAAATATACATCCTATTTATTATACGCTAACACCTTAGTCGTATATTAACATTAGTGGTATATTTGCATATATATATATATATATAGGTAGATAGATAGATCGATATATAGATAGATAGATAGATAGGTAGATAGATACATACATACATACATACATAAAAATATAAATACACACACACACATATATATATATATATATATATATATATATATATATATATATATATATATATGCGGAAACTTTCTCATTCGGTAGCATGGTAACGGGTGATATGAAATAGTATATTTATTTATTTACTTATTTGATCTAAGGAGATGTTTAATGTTGAAACATATACTTTAGAAGTTCGTTATTATACATGGAGAATTGAAGCTTCTCAGGTGTTTTCCACCCAGGTGTGTTTGTGTGTGTGTGTGTGTGTGAGAGAGAGAGAGAGAGAGAGAGAGAGAGAGAGAAAGGGAGAGAGACGTAGTGAAAGAGAGGATGAGAATAATTATGAGAGATAGAGATAAAGATGTAGATAGATAGATAGATAGATAGATAGATAGATAGATAGATAGATAGATAGATAGAAAAATGAGAGAGAGAGAGAGAAAGGATAGAAAGAAAGCGAGAGAGAGAAAGGATAGAAAGAAAGCGAGAGAGAGAGAGAGAGATTCAGTGTCATGTTACAACTAGCTGAAGGCAATGAAACGTGATGTTATGAACGAACTGCTCACACAAATCCATATAAAGCTTTCGTCACACATACATACGTACAACCACAAGCACAACACACATGGACGCAAAACGTACAACTACGCGTATGTGTGTGCTTACATTTCATAAGTAAATATTTGATTTACTGTAATATCTTATATATAAGTAAAAATGAGCTCAGAGAAATAACTTCGAGTAACTGTAGTCATGTATTTGAATAGCATAGGCAAATACAGGTATATGAAATACTATACAACATAAACCTTTGATCGTTTAAAAAATGATATCAACCTCTAGAGGAGAATACTTGATCCTTAATATTATCTCCCCTTCACAACTCTGTTTGGTCTTAATTGCCATTGGATAATTATGATAAGTACTATACAGGTGGAGGTAAATGTTCTGAATGAAGCATTTATTTTGTATGGTATTTAATATGACTGTATTTATCTATGTTTTTCAAATTCATTTCCAGTGGCCTCTCTCACATTTTTTGTACATAAAGGAGCAGCATGGCTGTGTGGTAAGGAGCTTCCTTCCAAGCGACGCGGTTGCAAGTTCAGTCCCACAGTTCCGAGCTCAGTTCCACTGCTTCTACCTTGGTACCTCCACTTGGTACCAACATACACCGGAAAAAGTAATGGACGAAAAGGGGAAGGCAAAGGTTCTCTGGGACTTTGACTTCCAGACAGACAAGGTATTAGAGCACCGAAGGCCCGATATAGTAACCTTTAGGAGGGACAAACAAGAGTGCCTAGTAACTGACGTGGCAGTGCCAGGAGATCAACAAATTATCATGAGAGAAAGAGAAAAGGTTGGTACATATGGAGGACTGAGAATTGAGATCGGTAAAACATGGCAGCTACGAGAGTAAACATAGGTTATCCCTATTGTCATCGGAGCATTGGGTTCACTACAACCCAATCTGAAAAAACATGTGAAAACTTCAGAAATGCCCTACAATCTGGGAGTATTGCAAAAGTTGGTATTACTTGGAACTGCCCGCATATTGTGTAAAGTACTGTCTGTTTGAGATCCTTGTTGTGACTTGATAAACAGTACAAAACCCCGGAAGACAATATCTTCAATCAACAGCCTCACGATATTGTATACTGTGCGACGTCTATGATGATGATAATAATATTAATAACCAATAGCAGAAGAAGAGGAAGAAGGGGAAGAAGATAGGAAGAATGAGGAAGATGAGAAACGAGAAGACAAGAGGAGGAAGAGAGGAAGGGAGGAGGAAGAGAGGAAGGGAGGAGTAGAAGTAGGAGAAAGAGAAACAGGAGGAGTGGAGGAGAAGAAAAAGAGGAAGAGGAGAGGGAGGAGGAGGACCACCCGAGACGTCTTACAGAAGATAACGCTCGATTGCTCCGAAAAAATATTTAATAACGATGATGAAAGGGCCAACAAATGAAGTCGAAAATAATAATTGACGTAAATGTTGAGGTTTATCTGTATAATATCTCATAAAATCTATTGGCCATTATCATGTATAATTGATGTATTGTAAATATTCAGATTATTCGACGACCCCATGCAACGCGTAAATATACTTGGAATTTGATCAATATCAATGATAGATCAACTGTTTTGGTACCCCATGAATATATGCTGACAAATTATTCAATTATAGATTATTCAAATAAAACCTGTATTGTTCAACACAAAACTGTTAATAGGTGAGTACGTACGTTGATTCTGGTGCAAAGAATATAGAAATAAAAGGAACGTGTCAAAGTTAACTAGCGAATTACGAAGAAACCGGTATCCAACAAAAATCATGCCAAGCTCATTTAAGAAACGGTGTCTGAAGTCTTGTAAATGAAGAAAAAAAAATGGTGGAAATAGCCATCAGTGTAATATATTTCTATTCTTTATATACACGTTTCCTCGAATTTTCATATGAATATAAATGATTTACTGTGGTTCTTGTGCCGTTTAGACTCTTCTTTCTAGCAATGCCGTGTTCTATATTGTACCCTGATTATAAACTTTATATATATATATATAT
>NC_068992.1:55085725-55086402 GCF_001194135.2 Octopus bimaculoides
ATATATATATATATATATACCTATGTACATACATACCTACAACATAGATACACGTATACATTTGAATCATACTCACACCTACATGCAGAGCGTAGATTAGCAAGAGAGTGATGATGACAACAGTGAGATAAATGTGAATACATGCAAGATAATTCTATAATTATCCTATTATTGAGTACTATTTTATACAAGAAATATAAATAAACGAATGAAGAGATAAACTTCATTTCCCTGTATCCTTATATCCCAAATATCTCTTTGTTTAACTTCCTTAATGAATTTATCAAGTGCTATAATATACGTATTTGGCAGTTTTACAATATAGATAAATAGGCAAGAGATATTTTTTTAATACGGCACATACGATTGCAGAAAATATGTATTTATGCACACACACGAACACATACACACATTCACATACATATACACACACACACACGCATATATATATATATACATATATATATATATGTATACATATATGTATGTACATAAGTTTATATGTTAGTGTGTGTGTGTGTGTGTGTGTGTGTGCACTGTGAAAAAAAACCCAATCCTCAACCAATAGCTGCGAGGTTATGAAGTTTGGGAATTTCGGATGCTACCTCGTATTAATGCAAAATTGTTTAACATAAAAATAAATATTTATATATAGGTATATATATATAGGTATATAT
>NC_068992.1:55086429-55088436 GCF_001194135.2 Octopus bimaculoides
AAATGAGTATATGCATATATACATACAGGTATGTGCATACCGACATCCACCTGTATGTATAGGTGCATATCTGGGTACAGGACATTGCAAACAAACGTAGACGAGAACACACGAGCCACATAGAGAACATCTCCTTCATCAGCCACCCACGTTTTAACACCGGCGTTTCGACGAGGAATGATATAATCGCAAGATACACCTGATCAGGTGATACATATACGCATATTTATGTACATACATGCATGCTTGCTTACATTCATACATACATTCACACATACATACATACATACATACATACATACATACATACATACATACATACATACATACATATGATAAGCTTTACTCTATTTCCGTATACCAAATCCACGCACAAGACTTTGATCAGCGTGAGGCTATGTTAGAAGACCCTTCTCAAGGTGCTACGCAATGAGACTGCACCCGGAAACCTGTGGAACTTTCTTTCATGGAATTTTACATTTCTTACCCACTCTGTTCCCGATTGATCGACAAACACATCATATCTTTTCCGAAGTTAGTATTGATAGGAAATTCTTTTCTAGCTGGCAATAATATGAATAGTGTTTTCAGTTTAGTCTTCCATTTTCTACTTTATTGTCAACACAAGACGTCTCTCATTTTCCTGGAAGGTATTGTTTAGTGGTGGTGGTGGTGGTGGTTGTGATGGTGGTGGTGTTTCTGGTGGTGGTGGTGATGTTTGGCGTCATTTCTTTCTATGGTGTTCTATAGCCATATCACTAAAGTTTAATTCTTATAAACGTGTGTCAACGCCCCATGTTCAGCGTTTTAGCATTGGTTATTTGCCTGCATAAAAATGCATCCACGTAGAATCTTATTACTAAACTAGTTTATCACACTTTACTGTAGTTTTAAATCTGATTTCTTAATATTCTTTGGAGTAACGTACATGTCAGCTATTATTTTAAGTTTCTCCCCAAATAATTCTACTACACTGATGATATTTCTATTTTCATATTTGCAAATTTAAGCGATTCGGCTGCTAAGTTTCTGGTCTTTGCCTTCCGCTGAGAATGTTACCGTCCTGGTTAAGTATGAAATTATTTATGTTTTGCTATCCAAGTTAAATATGAAATTAAACCTGATTTAAGGCCAGAAACGTACCCTCTTGGCGAGGAAATATATTCTGTACGCATCACCAGTGATGTTTAAACAACCAGTAACAGATAACAGTTTATTGCAGGAAAAAAACAAATCCATGAATTGACTGAAGTAGTTATGTATCAAACCATGTAAACAGATTCAACAATAATAACAAGATAGATAGATTGTCAATCCCATGAGCCTTAGCTGTCAGGACATAACACAAGCACATATACATCAAAAACTGCTTTGCCAAGAATATTATGGTGTGGAAACGTCGAGGAATTTGCGAACGTTAATCTGCAAACAAAACTTGAAATACTATTTAGAATGCAAAACTCACGAAGAAATATAATAAACTCCGGCGCAGATATTATTTCTTACAATACAGCTTAAAAACCCAAAAAAAAATCTATATATTTATATACACATAAATACAGATTACAGAACGCATGTACAAATATATGTACATAGATATGTAGACACGCACACATATAGACACACATACACACATACACACATATATACATATTTAACCAGACGTGAGCCGTTCGCATTTCTCCTTCTTCTTTGGGCTTTGCCCTTTCTCCTTTCCGATGAAGAGCCATGCCGGAAACGTTAAAAACTCTCTCCTTTATATAAAGAAATATAAAAGAAACTAATATAATTCTTGTGCACGTCCACGCGTTCGACTTTTTCTTTTTTCTTTTTCCGTCTTTTTCGTTTTTTGAATTGTTTGTTCATTTAATTGACTATATATATATATATATATATATATATGTATGTATGTATATATATTCTTATATTCTTTTATTTGTTTCAGTCATTTGATTGCGGCCATGGTGGAGCACCGCCTTTCAGTCTAAAAATTTTCCCCAGTACTTA
>NC_068992.1:55088665-55092087 GCF_001194135.2 Octopus bimaculoides
TATATATATATATATATTTATATATATATATATATATATACAGGACGGTCTTCTTTCAGTTTTCGTCTATCAAATCCACTGACAAGGCTTTGGTCGGTCCGAGGCTGTAGAAGAAGATACATTCGTTAGCAATGTAGAATCGTTAGCACTCTGGACGAAATGTTTAGTTCGTAGAAAGATAGAGAACGAGAAGAAGGGAAGTGTTGTACAAAGAAGACAAAGAATAGGAATGTTCGAAACGAAAACAGAAGGGAGGAGAACAGATGCGAAGTAAGAAAGAAAAAGATAGTTAATAGTCAACATGGTGGACATACGAGGAAAATGAAAGATAAGTAAAGAAGGAGAGAGAGTGAAATCAGATGGATAGAATGAAATGTAAACAGATAGAAGGATATATGGAGAAAAAGAGAGAGAATAAAGAAAGAAAGGTGCACAAATCCAAAAAAAAAAAGGAAAAAAATTGAGATGGCCGAGTGAGAAGCGGAAACGGAAAAGGAAATAGGGAGTTAAGGTTATGCAGAAGAGACCATTCGGTAGATAAACAGAGAGTAATTGTCGAACTAGATGGAAGCTGGTGTTTGTGGAGATAGGAAAAGGATACGTGGCGTTACATTAATTAATTAATTAAAAAAAAAATAATAATAGTAATAATAATATATATATATATATATATATATATATATATATATATATATATATATATATATATATATACCAGCATGTAGGGACCGTCTAACTGAGACACATTTGATCCTGTCCTCTCCTCCTTAAAAGAGAGAATGCTAGACACGTAAAAGACTTGTTTTGCACGTAAGTAGCTAATACACTTTGACAATTTCTTTACTTCGTCTTTGTTATTCATAATATTTGCACCATATATATATATTTATATACATGTGTGTGTGTGTGTGTGTGTGTGTGTGTGTGTATACTCTGTATATAGTTATATACATATATATGTATGTGTGTGTATGTATGTGTATATATACAACACGCACAGACGCACACACAGACGCACACACCGACTCACAAACTACAGACTAAACGACTCAGACAGTGTGTGATATCAAACAGAATGCAATACTGAAATCTAATTGCACGTGAACAGTGTTCCCAATGAAATATGTTAGCAGTATAATATTGATATTCTGACATTTGATGAGGCTCGTACGTGGATAACCGCATTATAATTAATGATTTATCTTGGCAAAAGCGAGTGTCGTTAGGAAAATTACGTTTACTTTAATAATACATCTGCTTGTTATAAATGCTATTACACGGAAACAAGTCATTTTTTTTTCTCATTCATGCAATTATTATAAAGTTGATCACCATAAAATGTGGGAATTTAAGAGTTTGGTAAAATAAAATGGTTTTTGTGTTCGTGTCTCAAGTATTAAAAACATAAAGTAATGACTTTAAAAAAAAAAGATTTTCTTCTGAGCACAAACTGTTTTGTTTTATGAACAGATTTCCACAAGATCGCATTCACCATACAGTAGCTGTTTTTTGCACTCTCGTCACTCAAGCACCTACTGGTACCTTCCTTGAGAAGTGATGTATGCTGGTTATGAAAATATCAAAAAAATATACCAAGGTTACTACTAGTAGCGTATGGTTGTTGTTGTTGTGTTGGGTCTGTTGCCACACCCAATGCCACCAAATTTGCAGCAGGGGTACTATAAAAGTTTTCCATTAAGATTTGTGATTAAATTAATGAGTAAGATTAATATTTAAAATGAATTTGATATTTTGAATGGGTGTGAAGTACACACCTAGCACACTCAGAATATAAGCCCCTGGTTGCTACCGGATACGTTTCTTTGTGTTTTCAATTCAGCAAGATTCCGTCCAGTCGAAGACTCAAATATGTTCTGCAAACGTACGTGGGTACTAAGGATATTAATAATAGAACAAATATTGATTTTAATTTTGGCACAAGGCCAGCAATTTCAGGGAAGTGGGTAAGTCGATTACATCGGCCATCCATCTTCAACAGGTACTTACTTTATTCACCCCGAAAGGATGAAAGGCAATGTCGGACGGAATTTGAACTCAGAACGTAAAGCGGGACGAATTGAACTGGGATGAATTGAACTAGAATATTGCAAACAAATTTGCCCAGTACTAGAAACTATGTCAATCCTAGATTGATTAGATTGATACTATATTTTATTTAATTGGAAATTATGAAAGGTTATGCTCCCGCTGACGAGATTTGAACTGAAAATTTAAAAGCACAAAGCTTTTAATCCGACTCACGATAGGAAGGGTTAGGACTAGATCGGGATTAGTCGCTGCCTTTTAGAGGTACCCGAGTCCCCTTTCGCTAGGTTAGCTTAGGTTTAGGTTAAGGCTTAGTTGTGATCTGAACATAACCTCTTCTGACACAGAGGATTGTGAGCCATTTTGGACGTTCTATTTTCTTTGCCACAAGGGTTCCCAACCCATGGGCCAATGGAGGTTAGATGATGCGAGGGTTCGAAAGGGCCGGCATATGCAACCTGATCACCTCTGCTGGTCAAACTCCCAACCCATGCATTCCCGTCGTGACACTGATTCTGCAGAACTGGGTTGGGTGTGAAAACTAACTTTAAAGTATAATTATAGAATTTTTGAATCAGCAATGTTGTATTCGGTTAAGTCTTATTTGGGGTGAAAAATCAATAAACTGATTCCTTATGGGGGTTTTCTATTCAGTCAGGATGAAAAATCGATAAACCGATTCCTTATAGGATTTCCCACTACAATTGGCTACGTCCCGTTTTCAAGCATAACTTTTCCCACTTTTGACGTATTTTGTTCAAACTTGATGCCGGCGTTACTTAGGACTCATGGAATCTTTGAATGATTTAAGTTCTCCCCCACCAAAAAACAAAAAAAAACAAACAAAAGCAATCGATGAGTGGAAAAATCGATAAACCGATTCCTTATGGGATTTCCTAGTTAAATTGTCTGCAACCCATTTTCAGCCAAATTTCAATGGATCTCGCTCAAATTTGGTGTCGGTGTAACTTAGTTTGGTATAAAACAAAGCACTTGATTAGCATAATAATCCTAACTTAATCTAGGGCAACGCTGCTAATTAAGGCGGTGATCTGGTGAGTAAAATACTTAACAACATTTTGTCCGCCTTGACGTACTGAGTTGAAATTCTGCCGAAGTCGACTTCGCCTTTCACCCTTTCAGTATCAATAAAATAAGTACTAGTTCAGTACTGGAGTCGATATAATCCACTTACACCCTCCCCTAAAGTTGCTGGCATTGTGCCAAAATTTGAAACTATTATTATTATTATTATTATTATTATTATTATTATTATTATTAATAATTTATTTATTTGCTTTAGGAATGATTTAAGTGTTTTGGATTCTCCATTGAAAGAAGATTTTGATGTTAGTATATTGTAAAACAATAAGGAT
>NC_068992.1:55094311-55098548 GCF_001194135.2 Octopus bimaculoides
TATATATATATATATGTATATACAGAGAGAGAGAGAGAGAGAGAGAGAGAGTGAGAGAGAGAGCCTTCAATGAAACGACTATGGAATCCAGAATCAAGAAATATGTGCGTGTGTATATACATGTGTGTGTGTATTCATACTTACATGCATGAATACGATCATACATATGAACAATAAACAGAACAATAATGTTTAGCAAGAATAATGGCTATATAGTTAAGAATCTCACTTTCTAGCCACATAGTTTCGGATTTAGTCACTTCTACAATAGACCTGGACCAACCAACACCATGTTAGTTAAACTATGTGGAAGCTCGTCGTATATTTGTATATAGATGAGAAGGGTGTTCTTATTTTGTTTGTATTCCCAACCGATTCACAATCTGTGTTATGTTTACATCCTGGTGCCTTAGCGGCTCGTCAAAAATACCCGCTAGAATAAGTACTACACGTTAAAAATAAGTGTCGGGTCGATTTTTTCACCCTTCAATGCGGTGCCTCTGCATGGCGCCAGTCCAATATCTAAAACAAGTTAAAGATAAGATTAGAGAAAAATGAAAATATAAACTGAAAGAAAACTTACCAAATATATTTTTGGACGGCTGGAATGTTTATGAATATAATATAATATTTCATTAGGCTTCTTGAAATATAAGAAGTGATCGTTGTTACTGTGAGGTGTGACGTCAAGACAATCTACTATCTTTAGATTGGACTGAACTATTACATCGAGGTTGAATTACTTGAAAATTATGGATAAGTTTTTTTCAGAATCTTTCCGGTATTTGATAGTTGTTATTTCTGATTTTTTGGCTGCATTCCAATGACTGAAACTTATAAAAGAATAAGTTATTTCAATACAAAGATCCGAGAACAAAAGTTACCTTGCTCCATAAAGTCTTTACGATATAAAATATTATACTCCGGTCATCTCGGCAGAGTGTCCACTTCCTCTGTTAACACTGAAAAATATGTTAGATTGTTTCTTTGTCTAGATACTATTATCTAACATAGAACAGAATTTCCTACATGAAAAAAAAATACAAAATCTGAGACGGTAATTGCTGAAAAATTCTTAGCGAAATTCATAGCCTCATTTTATATAGAATCTATAATCGAAATGTTATAACCGCTGACGTCAATTCGGCATCTCTGTGTTTGAAAAGTATCTTTGTTGTAAAGTTATTGAAGCCAAGAAATCAGAGATTCATTTTTTTTTCTCTTTTAGGAGGTAAATTTGACGCTAGCGCAATATGTCCGGAATATATCGGAATGTATTTACTAATAAAATAGATATCTGTTTTATTTTGTGAGAATTATAAGTTCTGTTGAAGAGTTGTTCAGGTAATTAGAATTGTGATTCTTGAGAGTGAAATGTGGCTTTTGTAAATCTAAAGAATCTACTCAATTTTCTATTTTCCCGATCACTGGCGACTTATTATTTTTTAGTTTATGTGATAGATTAGTTAATCTTTCTTTTCTATTATTTGTTGGTAAACGTATAAGTGAAGCAAATGTTATTCCTCTATATTGATTTTATATCAGATTTTAATTTCCACTGAAGTGGCAAATACACTAAAATTATGATGAATTTTTTTTTTTCAATTAATATATTAATTCTTTCCGAGATTGGTTTTTATGATTTTTAAGCTTAATGTTCATAATCGATTTGAGAGGCACTTGTTTGTTTTCAAGGCCAAAATTTTAAGAAATTCTTCTTCTATTGCCTCTTTACTGAAAAGTATAGCTCGCCACCTCAATCATTTTTAATGGAATGTTCAGTATTCTGAATAGAATTTCTGTGAAAGTAGTACAATAAATTTTGCTAACAGATGGAGGTGGTGTTTTTGCATAATTATGCAACTACATTGTTTAAAAGCGATCTACCGAAAGAAAGGTAATATTGGTTTCAAAGTTCGGCACAAGGCCAGCAATTCTGAGGGAGGGGGGTCGTAGAATGCATTGACCTAAGTACTTAGCTGGTATTTATTTTATCGAAACATAAGGGATGAAAGGTAAAGTCGACCTCGGTGGAATTTGAACTCAGAACGTAAAAACGGTTGAAATGCCGCTAAGCATTTTGTCCAGCGTGTTAACGATTCTGCCAAATCCCTTCCTTCGAAAGGACAGTAAAATTGGTTCCAAATTTTGGGACAATGCCAGTAAGATCAAGAGGGAGGGTAAGTTAATTACATCGGCCCAGTGCTCGACTGGTAGTCGATGAGATAAGTACCAGTCAATCACTGAGGTCGATGCAATCAACTATTCCCACTCCTCTTAGTGCCTATAGTAGAAAGGATTCTTCTTCTTCTTCTTCTTCTTCTTCTTCTTCTTCTTCTTCTTCTTCTTCTTCTTCTTCTTCTTCTTCTTCTTCTTCTTCTTCTTCTTCTTCTTTTTAACTCAGGTTTTGCATACATAGTGGGTTTGCTGCTTGCAGCCTACATTACCATGCTATCTGTTCTTTTAAATTATCTAATACTTTCCTGATTATTCTGGCCTTGCCAGGAAGGCAAACCTAAGTTGGCAGAATCGTTAGCACGCCGGATGAAAAGCTCAGCGGTATTTTACCTGTCGCTACGTTCTGAGTTCAAATTCCGCCGAGGTCGACTTTGCCTTTCATCCGTCCAACCGATTTTTATGATATTTGGCACATAGGCAGATCACATGCCTTGAGGTTCAAATAAGGCCAGAATTTTTCGAAAACTCGATAATGTTCAGTTGGCATTGATTTTTGTGAGCTCAATCGGACGTTTAAATGGAAATTCCCATAACGATGCTATTTTCCCTGCAACTTTTGCGTTTTCTTTCCGATTTTGAGGAAATCGATGAGTGAGCGAGGCTCATGGCAGTGAGTTGATGTCAGTATATGGTGTTGACAAAAAGTCGATAACTGCGCGTGAGCAGTGGTTTTATAAAATCAGTCGGCTTTTTGCGTGTAAATTACCCATAGGGATTTTATTTTTGGCCGGAACTTTTATATTTTTCATACGATTTTAATGCAATTTGAGAAGTAGATAAATTTTGTGGTGGGGAAAAACGGTAAAGGTGCTTATTTAATTCAAAAGAGCTGGGAAAGGGCACAAATGTAAATAACCATTTCCTTAGAAACATTCTTATCGATTTCATAGGAATTTTACGCGTGATTACAGTTCATGTCCATCAGTTGATGCCAGTAGGAAGAGTTTGAAAAAAAGCGATAATTGTGCGTGATCGGGGGATTTTAATAAATTGTATGCAATTACCCTTAGGATTAATATTTTGTGCTGTAACTTTTACAGAATTCATCCAATTTTGATGAAATTTGACATTTAGGTAACGTTTATGGTCGGAATCATGTAGTAGAATTGAAATTAAACTAGTGAAATGCAGGAATCGTCAAAATTTACTGACAATACAATAATGAGCTAATTTTGAAGAAAATTGACCCATGAGTAAACTTAAGCACTTCGACATATGAAACTTCGATTATTCATATAATATATTGGGATTTAAACGTCAATGGGATATTTTCATGTAAATAGTCACAGGGATTCTATTTTATGACATAATCTTAACACTTTTCTTCGGATTTTGCTGAGATTGGACACGCTGATCAATTTTGTCATGCCTCAATTCATCTTCCCATTCGCCCTCAAACTTAGCACAAAGGCCTACATCAAGTGCCTGAAGGAGGTAGTGCTACCCTGGGTGAAGAGGCTGGCTGCTGGAAGACCCTATGTCTGGCAACAGGATCTGCACCATGCCACACAAACATTAGAACCCAGTCTTGGCTTTCAGACAATTTCTACGACCACATCACTCCTAACATCGGGGCCGCCTAGCTCCCCAGACTGCAACCTCTTGATTACTATGTGTGTAGCGCAAGAGAGACCAACAAGACTCCTTCTAACACCAAAGAACTGAAGGCAAAGATTTTGGCAGCATTCACCAACTTAAACAAGGAGACCTTCCAGAAGAGTTGAAAGCGATTTCGAAGTCATCTGGAAGCCAATGGCAATTTTAATGAATTAAAATTTATTCTATAGTATTTCAAGGAATTTTCATGTAATTTTGGTAAAGATATCTATTAAAATGAGATGTTATTTCCATTTTTGCGTAATTTAGACGAGAGTTTATTCACCTTTATCTATCTATCTATCTATCTATCTATCTATCTATCTATCTATCTATCTATCTATCTATCTATCTATCTGTCTGTCTGTCTGTCTGTCTATATATATATATATATAACAAAAGA
>NC_068992.1:55098931-55100483 GCF_001194135.2 Octopus bimaculoides
GTGTGTGTGTGTGTGCGTGTGTGTGTGTGTGCGTGTGTGTGTGTGTGTTATCTATAAGTGCATGACTTTGTGTATACACATCTGTGTGTGTTTACGTTTGTTTTCCTCCCATCACCACTTGAAAACCGGTGCTGATGTGTTTACGTCCCCGTAACATAGCGGTTCGGAAAAACGGTCCGATGTAATGAATACTAATTTTCTAAAAAATACTCCTGTGGTCTATTTGCTCGACTAGTATACTGCAAGGTGGTATCCCGGCATGGCCACAGTCAACTGACTGAAAAAAAAACAAAAAAACAAAAGAATAATAGAATAAAAATATATAAATATACAGCTTTTTTTTTTAACGCCTTAACTCTGGGGAGAGAAACGATTAAGTAAATGTGAATTCTGCTGTTCTCTTAAATATAACACAAAATATTTGAGAATATCATTTCATGATAATTTTACTTCTGCAGAGAAGATGTATAACTATTCTTCGTATACGCACGTAATTTGTAATTTTAATTTTAATATATTGTAGTAGCACACTAGGATTTCCTATTAGCAACCAATCTCATTTTGATGTAATAGGTTTTCCTCTAACGTAGGAAATTAAGTAATATATAATATATTGTCTATTTTAAAACATGTCCGGTTAACAGATTATATATAATGTAACAGATATAAAATTATGTTTAATGCAGGCGATGAGATTGAGATGCTATGAAAACTTCCTCTTCTCATCTTAAGTAAAGAGAAAAATATTTGACAACCTCTTATATATATATATATATATATATATATATGGGAGAATTTACGAAAAAACAACAGACGAAGACAGGTGGTGTAAACAACAAATGGATGTATTAGTTTATATATATATATATATATATATATATATACATATATATGTATGTATGTGTGTGTGAGTGTGTATTGGGTCATCCCATAAATAATGCGGTTTTTTTTATACGTCTTTTAGTTTTCAAAATTAAAATAAAGTTCTTTTTTAATCTAAAATATACTCTCCTTCATTTTCTACAATGCTCTTCCATCTATCTGGTAGACTTGCAAGGTCCCTCTTCCAAAATTCCTTTTTTTTTCTATCTTTTCTATGTTTCCTGCGATCTTTTCATCTCTTCATTTTCCTTTTAAAGTCCTATGGGATATCACGTTTCACTGTGTTACTGGCACTCCTGTCTAGATCTAAAGCTGTCTTAGAGCCATACCACGTTTATTTTGCCAGTATATTTACATTAGTACCAACTCACTTGTGTCATGTTTGCTTTCGTCATCGTCCTCTACATTCGCTCTTTATTCCCAGCCGCTTTTTCCTTCTGACGCCACCAAAATGAACAATGTTATCGTTAAAGGCTTGAAATGGTAATGGATTTTGGGTGATAACTGACAGGGAAAGTGCATGGCCATGTCCCGTGTGTAAACATTCTATTTGTTCCCTTCTCTTCCTTCTGTTCAATAGATAGATCAAGAGATAGATAGATAGATAGATTGATAGATAGATGTATGTATATATATATATATATATATATATATATATATATATATATAT
>NC_068992.1:55100836-55103581 GCF_001194135.2 Octopus bimaculoides
TATATATATATATATATATATATATATATGCATATATATGTATATATATGTGTGTAGACTTATATATTCTTGTTACTGACAAGAAAAGTGTAGTATCACTTTTAAAGTCCTTTTCTACAATCTCTGAATAATTCTTTCTTGTTGATATCCAGAAGGTTTCAATCGATAGTTCTGCAAATTTTGATTTCAAAGAGATGTCACTCAGTTGGTCATGTTCTGCGGCAGAGAGATAAGTAGTATCGTTAAAATCCAGAAATAATGACGCAGCTATCGATTCATGATTACTGAGAATCATCGTAAGAGAAAGGAAAATAATGAACCGCGCAATGTAGCTGAGTTAGGTGCTTACACGTTAGTGTCAGAAATATATAGTTATCTAAGTCAGTATTGCAATTTAGCCCAGGATAAATTACCTACGTTTTCCGAAATATATATATTCTAATTGCCAGTAAGAAAAGAGTCACGAAATAATTTTCCTAGCATTTACAACTCAGATAATGCTCATATAATACTTTTACCTTTCCGTTGACGTCTGTGTTCTTATCTAAGTATAATGAAAAGACTCTACACGTTTGAAAGTCTTGAAAAACGTGATTCTATAACGCATGACATATGTTGAATACGACAATTCATCTTTAATTATTTTTTCCACAGCATCTTGATTTAGTAGCGTTAATTAAATTTCTTTACAAACTAGAATAATTAACGTGTCTCCAAACTGTCCCAGGTGTCATTAAGTTGTAAATTACTATTAACGAACACTTGTATAAAACTATAAGAAACCTTTGGAGACTGTTACTTTTATTAATCATTCGCTTATCTGCACATTTATTGCTTTCTCACAGGTGACCGAAGTATTCAATTTTCTTGCCCTTCAAGAGGTTATGCTGCTTCTCTAAACAGCTTTTTAATTTGCTTAGAGCAACCGATCTATTAGAAGTAAACTGTTTACAAATAATGCATTTCGAAAACGATGGATCAATATTTTGATAAAATAAGCCAAATTGCAAGTGTGAGATATCTTATCGACGAACAGTTAACTTTTGTTTCAAAGAAGTCGGTGTTGAGACGACGTTATCTGTACATTCGCATCATCAACTTTACTCTCAGTTTTAGGTATTTTAAAGAAAAGTATCCAATATTATCTATTTATTCAAAAGGAAAGATAAAAAATGATTTTGCAGGTATTAAAGACAGTTGAACACTTCTAAGATCTAGGCAATGGTAAATATAGAATTTCATGGGCAACTTTTTGTCTGGCATATTCTTAAACTTAAAGACTATATAACCTATGCGTCCTGGTCAAAAGTGTCAAAACAAAGATGAAGTTTAATATTTTCTAATAGATTTTTCATAAATAGAAAACGAATGATCTGCTCGATATTTCAAGTTACAAAGTAAATTTATATTATATTTTATGATAAATGGATGAAATATTATTTCATAATTTCCTCTGTTTGACTTTTCTGATAGCGCAAGGTAACTCAATATTTTATAAATCTATTGAATTATCATTTAATAAATTACTCATGATGTTGTTTTAAGTGGCAATACGCTGAAGTTCAGGAAGATAACAACTTGTATGTTTATATTTTCCTGAAATGTTTGCTTAGGTTACATCAGAGGTGAAGGAACGTGAGTACACAAAACATTCTACAGAACAGACAGACCTTGTGTCATAACTCCTTAAACTTAAATTTGTGTTGCATAACCATTTACTTATTGTCAGCAATAGTAAAATTGCACAATTGTTTGAATCTGTTAGGTTGTCCGGAAAGTTCCGAAAGTTATTAAGCGAAATCTTTTTACGCCTCATTGAACACACCTGAAACGTAGCACAGTTAAAGCTTTGGCGTTGCTTGAAGTGAAATTGCATCTCTTCTTTGTTCCTGGCTAAAAATAGATTTATCTTTCATTCCTGATACCCTTTATGACCAACGCGAGTTGAGTGATGCAAAATCGTCGCGTCTTTAATAATCGTGTGATCTGTTTCCGTTTAGTAAGTGTTTCAGTGCATACACACAAATATAACCGGGTAAAGATACAGTTGAACCCGAATTATATAATCAAAGCAATTCCTGTCTTTCTCTGTATTATCCCCCAGCGTGTGCACATAAATCAAATATTGTATTCGCGCACAAGCTGCGTACCATAAATGGATTGCACATGGGTAAATCGCAGTTAGTAGATCAGCTGTAATTTTGCAGCCTGTAAGTACATCGTGCACCAATAGATCGTGTTTAAATTCATCCCTATGACTTAGAACAAACACATTAAATACATCAATAAACATTAATTAAAGTTCTTTATTTTTCGCAAAGTATATGCATCATATTTAGGAAATAAAATTAGTAGTGAGACTATTGTTCACAAATGCACTACGCATGTATGTATGTATGTATGTATGTATGTATGTATGCATTCGTGTATGTCATAAGGCCTGCAAATTTAACGGAGGCCTCAAAAGACATATTAATATCCACAAAGATCAGAACTTAACTGCAGCCCTTGATGGTCCAAATCAGATATGCAATATATGTGGGTGTCTTTTCAAAACATTGTCTGGTTTAAAAAACCACATCAGATGCCACGATGGTTCTAAGGTGTAGGTAAAGGAGGTGGTCAAACTCTGCACAAGGAATAAACAACCACCAGGTATGTCATTATTCAAATTTATTTCAAGATTTCTTGCCAATAGATAAAGAACCGGATTCTAACCAAGATCCAAGGTTCCTTCATTGAAAT
>NC_068992.1:55103828-55104942 GCF_001194135.2 Octopus bimaculoides
ACATATATATACATATATATATACATATATATATATATATATATATATATATACATATATATATATATATAAGTATATATCCATATTTCTACTTAATCGTTAATACACAAAACCAAATGCACCAATTATTATTGGCATCTATATGAATTTATGCACATGTGCGTAGGTAATTTTTGTTACTGAATAATGTAAATATTTATAAGAGTAACTTCAGTTTTGCTGAAAAATAATTCAACTTGACAGAAGATTTATCGAAGTAAAATAACATACACAAAGATAACATTTTGTGTAGTTTTGATAAATTTTGGATCTACTAAAATCGTATAAACATTAAATGCAGCTGAAAAAAAACCCTTTAACAACCGATAACAACGTTTAGCAAAGTGTTGAAAGGAATTCGATATGCAGAATATTCAAATGAGCATTATTGTATATATAAATAAATTTTGTGTATTTGTAGTTGATTGACATGAGCAACACAGAAGATTTATTGAAGTGAGAGTTAGTGACACAGACATCGAAAACATCCTGAAAAAATCTGCGTGCATGCAAAATATCAGTTCAGTCGTCTTTCTGTGTGTATGTGTGTGCGTCTGTATTTCTCTTTGCTGTTATTTAACTTTGGCTTGACCAAGTTTATGCACATCGTAAGCGTTCTGTTTGGTGTTCTAATAAGAAGGAATTATTCTTATTAAATTGGTGTTCGGAGCTGACGGAGCGACATTACTCAGAAATGAATGCACCCCAAGATGCACTGATTTGTAGCTCAATGTGTTTTGACACGGGTCATCTTGAAGAAGAAATTTCTCCTCAGACTATTTCTGCAATGAAAGGTCGTTTCATGCTCGTGTGTGCTCGGTGTTACAATTTACTTTCTAAAAACTCATATACATAATCTGCTCGAATATATATATATATATATATACACTAGAAGGGACTTGAACAATCCTCTTTGGTTTGCTTATGAGAGGGAGCCATAGTTCGGAAAATAGATGGTAAATGTTTTTATTTTCATTCCCTTTCGAAATTATCCCTAATTGTGGTGTGGAGTTTTGACTGCTAGTTCTAGAGGATTAGATGTCCTATTATGGACATCTCTGATGTGTTTATATAT
>NC_068992.1:55105446-55106211 GCF_001194135.2 Octopus bimaculoides
TATATATATATATGTGTGTGTGTGTGTGTGTGTGTGTGTGTGTGTGTGTGTGTGTATTATGCATATATAAATACACAGACATATGTACATATATATATACACACATATTTATGTATGCATATATGTATGCATATACGCTTATACATACGTACGTTTATAAGCATTGGTGTGTGTGTATAAACACAGGAATATATAAACGTATATATTTTTATAGGTATACACCGTTACCTATATAATTAACATCCCTCTATTGACATATACTCAAATCTACTATGCACTGCGACTCTGTATATGCTTCCATGTGCATACATTTCCATCTTTGTGTAAGCGAGCTTGTATGTGTTATTATAAATACATTTTCGTAATGTGTGTGTGCGTTTGTGTGCGTGCGTCTGTGTGTGTGTGTGTGTGTGTTTGTTTCTACGTATGCTACTGTGGAGGCGATTGTCTGTTTTCAATTGGATGTGACGTATGTGGCATTTATGTACGTCTCAATTCATGATCTTTCCACTAAATATTTACTCCCAGTCGTAACATGAACTGTAGATATCAAAATAATGAAATCATCAAATAACTTACTTAGCAATGACGTCTGTAAGACACAGATACACAAACACAAAAACACGCATAAACACACATATATTCACACACACACACACACGCGCAGTTGTACGGTCCGCCATACGTTCGATGCCCATGCAAACATACACACGCCGACATATGTATATTTGTCAATATATATATATATATATATATATATATATA
>NC_068992.1:55106399-55110847 GCF_001194135.2 Octopus bimaculoides
TATATATATATATATATATATATATATATATATATATATGTGTGTGTTTGTGTGTGTGTGTGCGTGCGTGTGTGTAGTTATATGTATTTATATATGTGTGTGCATGTATATGTGCTAATGTGTGCATACATATATTAGTACGCATAGAAACCGATAAACTGTATGACATGCACTCATATAAGCGACATACACACACACATACACGCACGCGCGAACACAGTGGCCTAATATGTAGAGACAGCGTGTCTCTAAGACGTAATTATATGAAAATAGAGAACTAGTTTGTATTCTTCGAACTCACAATATGAACGTTAACTTAATTACAGTAAATGGTACGATACCTAGATTAAAGTACATTTTCACATTCATCATATTGGATGAAAAGCCAAAAGTTTGTCATTTCGATTAGAAATATATAGCTGTCGAACTGTATTTCTTTATGTTTTAATTGGTTTATGTATTTCATTCAAGACATTATAACAAAATGAACAAATTCACCCACTCTCTATTTTGTCATACACATCCACACACGTTAGCACACACACGCACATTCACCCACGCACACGTACACATACACACATAATACAACACACATATCTATGTACACATACACATACAAATATGCACACATATATATGAGTATATACGTATATGCATATGCATATAAAACCTATCAGTATAGCACACTTAACGTGCGTATGTCGTTCAAAGCCAGAAGCTTCCGTTTTCGTCGAGGAGAATCTCTTCAATGAAATATTCATTTAAAAACCATCACTATACACTTCAGAGCTAGGCGAAACGAAATCGTCCCAGAAATAAATACTAGAGTGCCTGGTGAGTATTTCAGCGTAGATGCGGTTTCTCAATGTTATGTATTCGTATCACTCCACAGCAAAATCAAATCACCCAGTTTGAAGTATATTGAGAGATATTGTATAAACCAGTGCTACTCAAAATGGTGGTCCGCGGAACGGTGCCTGTCCGCGAGCCATCAGCTGCCGGTACGCGGTGAGTTTCCGGAAAAGAAAGAAACATTATATAATGCTTATGTAATATTGTACTATTTGTTTACAAAATAAATATAAGATAAAAAAATTGTCAACGTTTATTACATTCATTATATATATTGTTTCCGCTCTAAATTGATATTACTAAAAATATTACCGGTCCCTGACACATTGCAAAAAAAAAAAAAAAACTGCCAGAACACCACATCAGATAGTTTCAGAAGCACTGGTGTAAACTATTAGTCGGTTTGCTATCGCACCGCAAAAGCACAATAAATATAATAGAAGGCGATCAATAGAAAAAATAACTTCATGAATATGAAATACTTAACGCATATGTGTGCAGGTTTATATGCATCTCTTTAGATGTATACATATATTATTATAATGTACACACATACACACTCACATACACACACATGCACACACATGTACACACACATACACACAAACAATTATGTGTGTGTATGTGTATATATACATATATATATATGTGTGCGTGTGTATGTGATTTCTCTCTCACTCTCTCTCAGACACAGCATTAATCGTCTCAGTCACAGTATTCGAATGTTTAATCTGCGAAATCAACCGAAATATTATATACATTATTTACATTCGACGGATATTTGTCCTCATCTTGTTTGTTGTTAAGACAACGTTTCGGCTGATATACCCTTCAGCCTTCATCAGGTGTCTTGGGGAAATTTCGAACCTGTCTTGATATTAACGTCTTGATATTAAACACATAAAACATTATCAATACCTTAAAATTTTTTGAGCATTCAAAACCAACAGACGAATATTCTAACTTCTTTTGTCAGTCGACTGCTCTATTTATATATCTATGACCACGTGATCCATCGTCACCTTACTTTCTTTTGATAGTAGCACAAACTTCGAGGAATATTTCTCTACTCTTTCTAAAAATTATTAATGTTAACACCTCTCCCAAGATAATTAGAATTAATACTGTGCTGTTAATCTAACGAAAAATTTCCGTTAATTAAGAATACAAATAGTAAACACCGATGATTAATGGAAGGTCAATGTCTTTATAGTTATTCCATTCCGTGTTTGCGTTTACAAAGTTGATTATGACATAATTCAATATTACTTCACTCTAATCTAGCTTATCGTCAAATATCCACGAACCTCAGATACTATCGTATGTCTGTCGTTTTATTCTTCTTCTTGACACTACTACTACTACTACTACTACTACTACTACTACTACTACTACTACTACTACTACTACTATTTTGGTGTTGTTCTCATCACCATCATCATCATCATCATCATCATCATTATCATCATCATCATCATCATCATTATTATTATTATTATTATTATTATTATTATTATTATTATTATTATTATTATTATTATTATTGTTATCATTATTATGCGTGTTTCAAGGGGTGGACACTCATTCATGGTTCGTAAGTTATCTTTAAAATTTGTCGTTTTATTAGTTTGTATTCCAAATTTTGTTGAACTGTTAACTAAATAACCCAGCTCGCTGTGAGCAAGGCCAATTTGTGTGCCGACATTTTCAATTTTAAGGTCAGATTTTGAAATATAAAATTTCAAATTTGATACTTTAAAACAAAAATTATCAATGCGTCTTCCCAAAGAGAGTGAAGTGATAGCTGTTAGAATAGCCACTATAATATTGTTTTCTCACCACTCGCTGATGTGGTCTAAAAGCGAAGCAAAGGCAGCAGCAGCAACAATAACAGCAGTTACAACAACGACATCAACAGAAGCAGCAACAGCAGCAACGCAAGCACGGCCTCCATCAGCGTGGTAGGTCATGGGGTGGGTGGCAAACGATAATGTCTGATGGGAGTGGGGTGATGATAATAGAGAGAGAAGGGATACAGATGGCTAAAAATGCTTATTTTGATTGTCATCCTAAAGGGGAAGAAAAAGTGAGCTGTTGCAAAGAATACCTCTGAAGGGATTATGGGTAGGATATAAATTGAAAGAGTAAGTTTTTACCCTAGTTTACTTATATCGTTGAAGCAAAACGTAAATATATACGTATATAAATGCGAGAAATAAATTTCATATATAACTAAAAAAAAAGGGGATAAACTTAATATATAAGAATATAAGGTAACAACATAAACCGAATTTTATGAAAAAAATTAAAAATTATGAACTGCTACCAAATGTTTATGCTATATAAACTTTAAAAAATATAAGGAAATAAAAGTAGAAATAAAAATATAACCAAATATAGAAGTAAAATTTTTTTTAAATATTTTAAATATATAAAGGATATATACAAAGGTATGAAAATATAAAACATGATAAATTTATAATTTTAGGTTCACAGTATACAGTGGGATATATGAAGAAAAAAAAACTGAAAGTATTAATAAAACATATAAAAACTATGAAAAATATATGAAGAGTATATAAAAACTTAAGATATAAGTATAAGTATACAAAATATAAGATTTATAAAATATATAAGGATATATAATAAAATATCTAAGAGATGAATTATACTGAAAGCTATAACGAAATATGAAAATAGTTATACTAAAAATATTCTTTCTTTAAAAAAAGAAATTACAAAAGTAGGCTAATAAAAGATGCTAAACTAAGATATATAAAAAGGAAATAAAGCAATATGAAATGAAAATAAAGAATATATTATAATGGAATTGCTATATGAATAATTATAATTAGAATATTAATTAATTATTAATCATAGATGGAAAAAGGCAAAAGTGCACCGGGTTGTAACAGAGATCAAATGGAATTATAATTATCATTAGAAATAGGTTAAGAAAGTATATTTAAAATACAACGAATAGCAAAGATTGAGGTATGATAGTAACAGATCATAGAGTGTATATCTTATAATTAGGGCAGATTCGAAATTTAAGCACTCTTTAGGTAATAGCAAATTAATTCCTAGTAACAATTCTAGGAACCGTCTGTATGTAAATATCAATAATGATAGTAATGATAGTAATGATAACCCAGATTTAGCCAGTAACAATATAGATAACATAGTTAATAATAATGAAAATAGTGAACAACTGATGTTTCCTCAGATATTCCATTTGCAACTATTAGACGTTAGTTGCATAACATCTAATGATGCATTCCAATATATTAGCGTTAATATAAATTTATGTAATAATACAAATGATAATAACTTGAGAAATAATAACATAACCCTTGATAATGCTTCTAGGAATTTGAACAGTAGTACGTGTGATGACACTATGAATACGAATAATAGGATTTGAAATGCTAACAACAACAACAACAACAACAACAACAACAACAACAACAATAATAATAATAATAAGAAGAAGAATAAGAAGAAGAAGAAGAAAAAAAATGCTTTCTAATTGATGTATCAATACCAGCAGATGACAACGTTTCTCGAAAAGAAATGGAAAAACTTTCAAAATACAA
>NC_068992.1:55110857-55112044 GCF_001194135.2 Octopus bimaculoides
TATATATATATATATATATATATATATATGTATACATACACACACATACACACACACACGCACACACACACACATATATATACATAGACAGATGCGCGCGTGTGTGTATAGTTACATTCACACATAAACATACATACATATACATATGTACATATACAATGAATAAATAGCAACAGATGGATAATATGTCAATTCACTACAGCAGCATTCAACGAATTCTTAATTACTCGATTAGTGGAAACATTGCATCGTTTTCATCAGGTGAATACATGAACCACTAGATTTAAGCACATTAAAAAACCAACGTGATGTGCATCTTCATGATTCTATGACCCGATCCGGTGCTTCACTATTTACGAACCTGATTCACTTGAATCCCGATCAATAATAATAATAATAATAATAATAATAATAATAATAATAATAATAATAATAATAATAATAATCGCAGTTGCAATTGTAAGGAAAGATCCCTCTGCCCACTATCAGCTCTATGTTTAGCAGGAAATATTATTTATAAATATACAATACTGACAGAAAATAATAACTTTGTATATATAAGGTACTCAGAAAATATGAAAAATCTATTCAATAATAACCATTATTCATTCTTTAGATTTACTAATAAAGCTTATAGTACATCATTATCTACGAAAATCCAGGAACTTAAAGATAATAATATCGATTTCAGTCTTAAATGAGATTTAGTCCGTAGAGCTCAACCATACACAAATAGCCGATATGGATGTAATCTATGTTGTGTGGAACTGTATGAAATTTTAAAATATACAGATAAGAACAACTTAATAATAAATTAGATCTTAGACTGTCATGTGTTCATAAGATTACCAGTGCCTTTAAATAATTTAGAAGCTGATAATTACTCTTTTACTCTTTTACTTGTTTTAGTCATTTGACTGCGGCCATGCTGGAGCACCGCCTTTAGTCAAGCAAACGAACACCAAGACTTCTTCTTTGTAAGCCCATTACTTATTCTATCGGTCTCTTTGTCTGAACAGCTAAGTTACGGGGACGTAAACACACCAGCATCGGTCGGTTGTCAAGTGATGCTGGGGGACAGACACAGACACACAACCCCCCCCCCACATATATGAATATATATATATACATATACATATATACGACGGGCTTCTTTCAGTTTCCGTCTACCAAATCCACTCACAAGG
>NC_068992.1:55112054-55113782 GCF_001194135.2 Octopus bimaculoides
GCTTCTTTCAGTTTCCGTCTACCAAATCCACTCACAAGGCATTGGTCGGCCCGAGGCTTTAGTAGAAGACACTTGCCCAAGGTGCCACGCAGTGGGACTGAGCCCAGAACCATGTGGTTGGTAAGCAAGCTATTAACCACACAGCCAATCCTGCGTCTAATTCTTATAACATATTTAATATATCATATAATTATTTAATATATCATATAATTTGTTTTGTGATTAAAAACAATTTTTTCTTTAACACCTTTGATCTATTAACTCTTAGTAATCATGATATATACCTAGCTAATCCCAGTGGTGAATCTATTCCATCACGGTTAATATAAATATACTATTTTTTTCCTAACGTGTCCTTGATTTTCAAATCTCCCCTAATTATAAAATATACCCTCTAAGATCTGTTTCTATCATACCCCAATCCTTGCTATTCGTTGTATTTTAAATATATTTTCTTAACCTATTTTTAATGATCCTTCTTGAATCTAGTATTAATAATTAATCAATATTCTGATTATAACTATTTATATAACATTTCCATTATAATATTTTCTTTATTTTCATTTTATATTACCTTAGTTCCTTCTTATATATCTTAGTGTAGCATCTTTTATTGACTTACTTTTATAATTTTTTTTTACGAAAGAATTTTTTTAGTATAATTCATTTTATAATTTTTCATTAAAACTTTTAGTATAATTCTTCACTGAGATATTTTCTTATATCTTCCTCGTATATCTTAAGATTTTATGTACTCTTAATATATTTTTTCATAATTTTTCTCTTTTATTAATACCTTGACATCTGTAAAAAATTTTCCTATATCCCACTGTGTACTGTGAACCTAAAATTATAAAATCATTACATTTTTTACATATTGTATTTTTTTTTTATATATATTAAATATTTTATACTTTTATATTTTCATGCTTTATATTTTGTTATATTTTGTTATATTTTATTTTCATATTTAGTTATATTTTTATTTTTATTTTGTATTTCCTTACATTTTTAAAGTTTGTATAGCATAAAAATTTGGTGGCAATTTAATTTTTTTAACGTTTTCCATAAAATTCGTTATATGCTGCAACCTTATATATTAAGTTTATCCCCTTATTTAGTTTTATATGAAATTTATTTTTAGCCTTTGTATATCTACTAGAATAGCCATGACCGTTCGCTTACCTTGTAAGTCTGAGTTTCCCAACAAATGACTTCATTTCGTGGAATTTTTTTCTTTTCCAGGTTATCTCGCATGCTTTCAACGAATGTGACATAGAAATCACGCGTAAACGTCTCGTTCCCCAGAAAAGGAAAATTTGGCTGTTATTTCTTGCACGCCTTACAACCACGTAACAGGTATTTTGGGTCCTTTACGACAAATAGCTGTTACGTGGTAGCAGGGCCTGCTAGAAATAGCAGCCAAATCTTTGGAGCTGAGATACGTTGAATGTATTCTATAAAAAAATTTGTAATGGTATTCCCTTGGAGCGACCATTCGCTTTGACTCTCCGAACATTCATCCGGTTCAGCTGGTTTTGTTCGTTAATTTCGGTAAATATTTTTTATTTATTTAGTTTTGTTTTAAAGTGAAAGAGAAGATAAAGTGAAAGCTGTATAAACGTCTATATGAAATGGACGTACGTGTGTGTGTGTGTGTGTGTGCGTGTGAGAAAGAGAAAGAGAGTGCCACTTACACATACGTGAGAACACACGTTCACTCACTCA
>NC_068992.1:55114022-55115463 GCF_001194135.2 Octopus bimaculoides
TCATATACACGTACATACATCTCTCACTTTGTCCTCTCTTTCAATTTAAAACAAGAGTAAATAAATAGACATTTTTTACGGAAATTATCGAACTCCGTATGACAGTTCTGAGATTCAAAGCGAAATATTGCCATTCACTTGAAAATAATAAAAAAAAAACAGTAAAATATTTTCTACTCTAGGCACAAGGCCCGAAATTTTTGGGGAAGGGGCCAGTCGATTAGATCAATTCCCGTGCGCAACTGGTACTGAATTTATCGACCCCGGAAAGGATGAAAGTCAGTGTCAACCTCAGCGGAATTTGATCTCAGAAGTAATTCGAGAATGGAGCGGAGTGAACGATGTGATTGCAGAATACCGAAAGAACAAATTCCTATGGGCCCAGCATATACAAACTGTGCACAAGCTGCCTCAACCAATTTCTCTAGGCTCATTTTAAGTCCAACAATACAGTGACTGTTAAGCTCTCGAATTACTTTTCGAATATGCAGTGGCAATGATAATGCGATTCTACATGCCAGTCTATGTCGGACACGTTCGTTCCTTTCTCTCATCTAAGTGTTAGAGTTGTTTTCCAGATGTTTATGAGCGTCTGAATACCAGTAATTAATGTAATAGTCAGTTTTGTCGGATGTAGACGCTTCAGCAGCTATGAGTGAGGAATAGAGTCAAATGCCTTCCTTTACTCAAGCCATGATCTAACAAGGCTCCTACTAGATTTTCCCATCAGACAGTGTAGCTTTGTTTATCAAAAGTTATTCGGCACATCCCCCACATTCTTTCTTTCCACTGTCCTGCTTAACAGTCACTGTATTGTTGGACTTAAAATGAGCCTAGAGAAATTGGTTGAGGCAGCTTGTGCACAGTTTGTACATAATGTTTAGGCAAGCAATGGGCCTGAACATTTCCAATTTCCGAGTAGTATGTATGAGATCAAAAAGGACCACTCAGAGTGCCACTACGAACATAGGAAGATCATTTAGTTTTAAGATTTTGGTCAGAGTAGAAAAGAAAGGAGCAATCAAAAAAGAATTGGAAGGGCATTGTGACCAGCGATGTTAACAACATCCCACACTCTGGTCGATACAGTTATACAATAATATTGCATCATAAATCACAAAAGATAAGCTCTTTATTTCTAAGAACAAAATGAAAAGACAACGGAAAACTTGTACGTACTTATTATGAACCCCACAAAACACGGGCTGAAACATGTTTAATGATATTTTAATTTAAGGAAGACAGATACATAAATACTTTTATTCTTATGATGCGATCTTCCAAATAATTACATATGACATTTTTATCATTTAGTAAGTCAAAGAAAATTCAGAGTCATGAAATACTTGCCTGCTAAGGTTTTAATGCCATGATCTATCTATCTATCTATCTATCTATCTATCTATCTATCTATCTATCAATATATATATATATATATATA
>NC_068992.1:55115810-55116543 GCF_001194135.2 Octopus bimaculoides
ATTTTATGCGTTTAAAACAGAAAGTTGATTGGAACCGATAATGTTATTTTCCATTTAATAATTAAATTGATTTTAAAAGAATAGAAGAGAAAAAAAGAAAAGAGAAGAAAATAAAATAACGGATGAACGTTAAAAGGAAATTAAAACGTCTGATTTTTGATTAAAGTCAATAACTCCTTAGCTGAAATAATGATTAATTTGTGCAAATTTTTACCACTCTACGTATAAAAAAATCGTTCATCAGTTTATTGAAGAAGTCGATATCACACTTGAGTTTAATTAGGTGATTTGAAACTGCCATCCGATATACAACAGATATACAACTACCACACATAGTAACACACTCTCACTATTTGCTTTCTTTTTTGTCTCTATCTCTCTCTGCCAATACGTGTCTCCCTGTTTTTCTCGCACACACCTAAGCATCGCTGTATGTATGTATGTATGTATGTATGTATGTATGTATGTTTGCATGTATGTGTGTATGAATTGTATATGAGAGAGAGTGTGTGTGTGTGTGTGTGTGTGAGAGAGAGAGAGAGAGAGAGAGAGAGAGAGAAAGTGAGAGAAAGTGAGAGAAAGAGTGACAGACAGGCGGACAGAGAAAGAGTAATGAAGAGGAGCCAATCGGAACCGATCGATTAGTATTAAATGTATATTGTTTGCTTTTCCGAAATTCAATTATATGGCTAATATCAATAAAATATATTCCCTGATAGAGGATATATATATA
>NC_068992.1:55116748-55131929 GCF_001194135.2 Octopus bimaculoides
TATAATATAATATAATATATATATATTCACTTACATGTACACATACATGCATAGGCACACATAGAAAGATAATAATAATAATAATAATAATAATAATAATAATAATAATAATAAGAAGAAGAAGAAGAAGAAGAAGAAGAAGAAGAAGAAGAAGAAGAAGAAGAAGAAGAGATCACAAATGATTGTGGGAGAGAGAGGTTGTTAGTCTCAAGCATAAAATTGGTTTGTATAGATAACAAAATATAGATGACACTCGATCAGTAAGTCTTGGTAATTTCTTTGAAACATGTGTAATGCGCGCTTATCTAATCTGTCCCCTTTACTCCCTGATATATAAATATGCATTAATTGGCATACTACATCTATTTATGACATTATCTGCAGTACATAGTAAATTTGAGAATATCTAACATAACATGAAGCTAACTCTCCGCTTCAACCACAGATTAGGCATATACCCATATATGCGTGCGTTTATATCTGTATATCTATCAATGTATCTACCTACCTATCTCCCTATCTACCAACCTACCTACCTACCTACCTACCTACCTACCTACAAACATACATACCTACACTCACACCCATACACACCCATACACACACGCATACACATATACATATACATACATTTATATATATGTATATTTATATACATATATATATATATATATATATATATATATATTTATATACATATATGCATACATATTTACACATATATATATATATATATATATATATATATACATACATACATACACACACACACATATATATATATATATATATATATATATATATATATACATATACATATACTAGCTTACATTATCTAATTGTAGGCGAGTCGGTTTGTGATGTCTGTAAGATATAAAGCGGGAGGAGCAACTGATAGTTAGAAAGAGTGTGTATGTGAGAGTGAGAGAGTAAGATTGCTATGCATCTTAGAAAGTCGAACTTGAGGATTTTATTCCTTCTTTTTTTTCTGCAATCATGAGTTTGGTTATCATCACAACTAATTTATATACATCTTGAATACCGTGTCCTGTTTGAAACACTTGGGCCAAATTCCGAATGAAAGAAATATATGTGCTAAATTTTCCAGACAATTGCTTCATGAAATAACAAATTAGGGGACGCTGATCAAGGAAACAATGACGAAAAAGAAGACGAAGAGAACGACAAAGTTCAAGTGAAGTAATGGCTGAAAGAGCTAAATTAAATCAGTGCAAGAGATATCCTTTGTTGCTATAAAATGGACAAGGAAGCAAGAAAAATGCATATGAATGTGTGTTAATAGACTTAGTGCATTGCAAGTAGAAGTACTGAGAAAGAAAAGAATAAAAATAGAATTCCTCGCAGAAGTTCGTAACAACAACGCAGAGATAAAAAAAGTGGGGTCAGATAGAAAGAAAGAGATTTGCTGAAACGGGACAATTTCCATCTAAAGAAACAGAGGAAAGGGCGAAGAATATATAAAATGAAAATAGAATGAAAAAGGAAAAGGTATCGTTGGAGAAATCGAAGAAAAGTGAAGGATGAAAAATGAATTCAAAAAAATACAAACGGAAGAGAAAATGGAACTAACCAAGCTGGTTAACTGTACTAATATAAGGGACGAAACATATCTGTTCGAGTGAACGAATGATGATATAATAAATATCTGATGCAAACTCGTATATTTATTACAATGAATGACATTTGCTAGTTCTGTATGTCACTGAAATATATATCAAAAGAACAACTCCAACAAAGGAGGGAGAAAATAAGAGAAAAACTTTCTGAATTGAGATGTTATTATATGAAAAAGAAGAAGATTAGGAGAAAGCCTGATAGGCAACAGCTATCTGCTCGCAGAGAAATTACAGAGCAACATAAAATAAGTAATGATGCATTTCAAGAAAGTGAACATAATTGTGGAAAAGTAGAAATAATGTATGAGTGTTGTGGTTCATAAAACGTCCTACTGATTGGAAATTTGAAGTTTTGTTATTGTACCAAAGGAATTCCATGCATATTTGCCCCTTTTAATGAATAATCCAGCACATATACATTATCAGATCTTGCAAGACATTACGTATTATCATTCACATTTGCATGTATGAGAACGGATATTTTTGGACCTATTCGATGGAGACATTGTTTCTGAGTACATAGTAAAATCTATCATCGTGCATCTAACTTGCACTTAAACGATGATGAAGAGCGATACTTGATACAACTCTGTATGTTAGACACCAGCGAAGAAGGTAACACTAGAAATAGGTAGCAGAATATAATCATGGTTCCCTAAATGAAATTAATGAAAATCTCGACAATTTCGTTTGAGATTATAATTATTTGGAAAAACGTATCAAACAAGAGAACCAAGCGCGAGGAAGAATAGAAATTACAATAGAAAATAGACATTTACCCATCGAAAATGTAGTATTTAAGAGAGTTCTGAATTCAACGTAAGATGATGCAACTTACCAGTCGTTGAAGAAGCAGCCATAATATTTACGCATAAAATAAAAGAAGTTTCGTTTGAAAATATTTTCGTGTGATAATATTTAAATATACTTGTGATTAATTTAAGTATTCTTATTTTAATCTTAGACTATGTAACATATAATTTATCATATCTATTTGGAGATCCTGGCTGCTAGCCAAATATATAGATAAACATAGCTGTGTCTTCAATGCAATGTAATTATCGTATTAAAACATAAAGTAACACAGGCTATAGTCAGGTAACATCTGAATCCAACTTTCTATGGCAGAATACATTTCAAGCAGTGAGCTGTGGATTGTTATTTCCGAGGTGAGGCAAATGACTTTATGTACGTTCACAACAACAATAGCGGAACAGTATAAAGGATTATCTGACCATTTATTTAATCCAGCTTACCATACTGATGTACTTGCGGTGAACAGTAATATAAACTTCATCTATTCAAGGTTCCCTAGGCAACATAGGAGAGCGCTACCTTGATGACATAGCCATAGTGAAAGAAGTATGAAATCCAAACATATTTCTAACCTAAAACGGGCAAAATCCGTAAAAGTCTCTTTGTCAAACTCCTGGCAGACAATAAGAACCTGGATAGCGCGATATATATCTCTAAATATATTACATAAAGTTAACAGGAGGCTATTTTACGGTATTACATAAAAGTGGCTTTCATCTCGGTCATAT
Source organism: Octopus bimaculoides (assembly GCF_001194135.2). Taxonomy (NCBI): domain Eukaryota; kingdom Metazoa; phylum Mollusca; class Cephalopoda; order Octopoda; family Octopodidae; genus Octopus; species Octopus bimaculoides. The sequence goes on from NC_068992.1 coordinate 55,119,930, forward strand.
CTTAATCACAAGATAATATTGGTTTCAGATTTTGGTCTAAGGCCAGCAATTTCGTTGGATGTTATAATTCGATTACATCGACTCCAGTGATCAATTGATACTTATTTTATTGACCTCTAAAGGATGAAACGCAAAGTGGACCTCATCGGAATTTGAACTCAGAACCTAAAGACAGACGAAATGCCGCTTAGAACTTTGCCCGGCGTGCTAACGATTCTGCCGGCTCGCCGCCATGAATCACAAAATAATATTGATAAGATAGTGTAAGGCAGTGTGTAAAATAAGTAAGCACACAGAGCAAAATGTTTAGCCGCATTTTGCCCGTCTGTATGTCCTGAGTTCAAATTCCCCTGAGGTCGATTTTGCCTTCTATCCTTTCGGAGTTAATAAAATGAGTACCAGTTGATCACTGGGGTCGATGTAATCGAATAATAATCTACTATGGAATTACTGGCTTTGTGCCAAAATGTGAAAACGATATTGATAAAATAGTGTGTGTGCTGAATTTTCTAATCCTGAAACCTGCCCTGTACTTCACGAAATAGTGCTAAGATATATGATACATGGACCATATGAAGGCAATAATCCAGATGAACCATGCGTAGCCAATTGTAAGGTTACAAAAACTGTATCCCAGGGAATATATGATAAGGTAGATGCTAATTTGGATGAGTATCCAATATATGAGCAGTAAAGAACAGTTTGAGTTTTATACTGAAATAGCAGACGATTATGCTTTCAATAAAGGAACATATCAATGGAAATGTAGAAAACAAACAAACAAAATTATACTAGAAATTTATTTTCAGCTCAAGGGATATTGTAAAGGTTCACATTTTTCTATCACTACTGCATATTTCAGGCAATACAAATTTTGAAGATTTGTGAAATGTTAATGGAGAAGCATTTCAAAAATTCCAGAAGGTAAAGGAAAACCACAATTTATTTACAATCGTGTGTAGATGAGGTGTCTAGAAGAAGATGCAAGCGTTGATAAACAATCTCAGTGAAAGTCAATCTAGGCATTGATATATGTACTTAACAATCCATAAACGCCTGTAAAATTGTATAATATGACTATGCACTCATCGAAAACTTTCCTATAATATACCTGAGATATACCTCTGTTGAAAAGTCTGCAAATGAAAATTTGACATCTGATTGCATTGTCTTAGTTATAATATTAGGTCTACTACATCCGGCCTTATATTACTTATAATTATCTATAATTATTCTCTTGAAACAAATAAGTTGTAGAAACAATTAGATGAGGAAAAGAGAGTAGTCATGATTTCTCATTAGGGGAATTTAGGTCATGCAACTGATAATGGCAACACATGATTTTCCTATGCAAATAGAACTAATGAAACTGGAAAATACCTACTTTTACCACACAGTCATTAGCTTCATATATGTCAGCAAATCATTACAATTGCAACAACTGGAATGGTTACTGATTTACTATGCACTGACTTTAAAAATCTATTAATAGTAACATCACTTTCAATAACGAGAATGCCTCTTTTGAAGCACGATATCTTCAGGATGCATTTGTTATCGCCGGTGAAGAAGCCTGTACTTTATGAAGTAATTCATTGCGTGTCTTTGTTTTTATCTTTTACCTGTTTTTGTCATCGGACTGCGGCCATGCTAGGGCACTGATTTGAAAAGAAGAAACTCAGCGGAAATCGGACCAGAGAAGAGTAGTCAATATACCCGACGCCTCTAACAATTCCGCCACTTTATCTAAAGGTGATAATGTTTCACTGAGACAACAGGCTGCTGTTGCTAAGATTATCTCAGAAAACATCAATATCGACAGAGGAGGAACATGCACCAGAAATTCTTCATTACAGAAGCATGTGAACATCCTTCAACTCAGTGCACATAAGAAATGTTGGACAAGAAATTCTAATAGTTGGATCTTGATCATTGCTGAAGGGACTAAAAAGATTGTTTTATGATAACATACTTCCCTCGAATACCATGGAGTATGATTAACAAAGTGCAAGTAACATTTATGGGGATTCAATCAATATCAGCTATAACAATATCAGCTGATAGAATCGTTAGCGCGCTTGACGAAATACTTAGCGGTATTTCGCCCGTTGCTACGTTCTGAGTTCAAATTCCATCGAGGCGCCGATAAAACAAGTACCAGTTGAACACAGGTGCCGATGTAATCGACTCATCCTCACCTCCTCCAAGCTTCCCTTGTGGCAAAATTTCAAAATAATAATGATTATTAGTATTACTATTATTATGACAGTACTTTTTCTTTTGAGTTAGACAGCATATGAAATAATATTCCCCTATAATCCATTGATTTTTTAAAATCCTTTCTGCTAGTATTTATAATTACAATGAATAAATTTCGAGTCTCAGTCTTTTGACAAAGCAGGATACAACTGTCAGCGTCTATGTTTCGTCCTGTGTTGCTATAGGTAGCTTTAAATAGGACGAAAAATCAACCACACTCGAAATCACGGATACCGCCTCACATGAAGCATGGGCTTCCTTTAGAAGATAATTGTGTTTTGGCACAAGAAAATGAATTGAAACATGAACTACTGACGTAAATTATAGGTTTAGATTATTACGATGCAAGTACTGACTTTTGTGCTGTTAACTAGACTATTGGAAATTAACAAAACTTCGTCATGAAAATATTCACTTTAGAAATGTTAGCTAAAATACGAAGACAAAACATGTCTGGGGTAAAAGACGTAACAAGTTCAAGAAAATAGTAATTAGTTTTGAGTAATTTCAATCATTATAGTTTTTATTGGTTTATTGTAAAGTAATAAATTGAATCTGACAATTTTAAATGAACTGATTGTATCTGTAATCTATAAGATTGCAGCAGTAATTTTTTAAGTTGTAAGTTGTAATCATATAAAAAAATAGTAACAAATGAGTAAATAATTGTAGATAAATTGTTGGTGAAAATATAATGTTTTGAGGCTGGACGAAACTGGAGAGATTGATGTCATTTAAATAAATACTTACCTAGTGAACATATAGCTAAAGTGAATTTTTAAAAATTCCTGACGACTTTTTCCCCACCGTCCATTATTATAGTATTACAACATTAATGTAATTGAGAGTTAAACAGAATTATTTTTATTGACAACATATCCATTATAGATATTCGAAAAGCTTGTTTTATTTGATACTATTTTAAGTTATGTTGATTTTCAAAATTAGATTAATTTCCTTATTTTGTACAGGTATTAAGGCGGCTAGCGGGTAGAATCCTTACCGCGCTGGATAAAACGATAAGCAGCATTTCTTCCCGATCATTATCTTCTGAGTTCTTATCCATTTCGATCAAATTTTGCGTTTAATCTACCCAGGTGCTATGTCATTGATCATTTTCAAAATTACTGGCATTGTGCGTAAATAAGAAACCATTATTTCCGGTTCTTTACATACTAAGTTCAAATCCCACCGAAGTCAACTTTGCCTTTCATCCTTTCAAAGACCCTAAAATAAAACACAAGTCAAGTACTGGGATCGATGTAAAGTAAAGCCATTCCCCGCAAATATTGCTGGACTTGTGTCAAAAATAAAAACCGAAGGCCGTGAGTTGGAAGAGTTGTTATCGACGTCGGACAAACTTCTTAGCGCATTGCTTTCGGATCTTTACGTTGTGAGTTCAAATACCACTGAGGATGACTTTGCCGTTCACTCTTTCGGATTCAATAAAATTAGTACCAGTCATGTACTGGAGTCGATGTGATCGACTCCCCACAGCACTCAAAATGAAAAGAAAAAAGTAATGTAATTAAAAAGAATAACATTTATAATTATTATACGTTCAAGAGGATACTGAAAGCTCCTGGTTTCAAGGGTATCGCAAAATGCCTGACTTCGGGCCCAACCTTCCGATTTCTTTTACAGGGTTTAGAAAAACTGAAGGGCCGCTGCAATAAGTGTGTGAATCTGAGAGTGGAATATGTTGAATAAAATCATAATTAACTGATCTTCTTGTATTTTCTTTTACCCAAAGGAACTTTTCAACATCCACTCGTATATAGCGTTATAGAATATTACCCAAAATAGACCAGTATATACCAAAAGTTGAATTTCTCTTCATACGGTAACACTCTACTTATAATATTCTTTCTTTTATTTCTTAAAAAATGTCACACTAGTTTATATGGAATTAATAGTTTACATTTGTTTTAATTTATAGTTAAACAATATTATTGTTATTAATAATATATATTAATTGCAAATACAAAAATGTGGAATTTCATGTATTTGATATTATTTTTAATGGGGAGTTTTAAATTTGATAATTAGTATTCATTTCTCTATTGTACATAAACACCATGGAAACTAAAAAGACATAAAATAACAAAGTTACAAATATTTAATTATAATACTTGTAATTATTTTATCATAATACACACACACACACAAGGTGATGTCCAAGAGTTCCCGGATTAATTATGTTTAATAAAAAACAACTTATTTTACTTAAATTTTAACATCTCCTTCGAAATAGTCATATTGTGCAGCAATTCACCGGTCCCAGTTTTTCTGCCACTTTTGGAATCCGACCTAGAAGCCGTTTTTTGTAAGTGAAGCGAGGACCGTGTGCTTCCATCTATTGGCGCGCTGAACAAACACTAGTTGGTTAAGTCGATTTGAGTTTAAGGCAAAGTAATGCAGCGAATATATGTCCATAAGTATTCAATATTATATGATGATCTGGCTACGCCCGCTGCTGTAGGGTGTTGCCTCCCTTGTCAGTCATTAAGACAGAGCTTTCGTGGCTATTGAATTGTTTTGACCCTTATTTCTTGCAATACTGGTGCAGATTATGCTCTTAGTCACTCTAGCGACCTCTATATTTTTGCATTCAGGCTGTAAAATTGCGAATAAGTCACCCATATTATTTATAATTTTCACTTTTACCGTTTATGAAATCAGCGTGTGATTTCAACGGAAATCTTATAAACTGACAAGGAGAGTTCAGTTTAACCCTAGGCGTGATGAGAGCCACTGATGAGCATTAATGGAAATGCGAAATTATCTATGATCTGTCTATGCCCGTTACTTTAGTGAGGTTACCTCCTTTGTCAGTAATTAAGATAGTGCTTTTCGTGAATATTGAGTTGTTTTGACAACTCAATATTCTAGCAATACTGGTGCCGACTAGTGCCCTTAGTCACTATAGTGACGTCTATATTCTGCCTTTCATCTGTAAAATTGCGAATAGACCATATATATATATATGTATATATATATACACACCTATTCACACGCGCGCATATGTGTGTGTGTGTGAATAAATGCACACAGAAGTCTATCTATCTATCTATCTATCTATCTATCTATCTATCTATCTATCTATCTATCGATCGATCGATCGATCTATCTAGCTAGCTAACTAGCTAGCTAGGTAGATAGATAGATAGATAGATAGATAGATAGATAGATAGATAGATAGATAGATAGACAGACAGACAGAAAGATGCCAGTTATTGTTACTGAGTTTCTGAAAAAATAAGCTGTTATTCCTTAATACAGCATTGTAATTGCTTTATTTCTCTTTGGCATAGTTGAAAATAAACGTTCCACCGTATAGATCCTGAAAGACACCATCAAGACTTGAGTAACACCTGATAACAAGCGAAAACCTAATCTTGTATTTCAGATAATGTGTGAAACAAAATATCTAGAAATGTTCACTTTTTTGTTTTGTTATACTTTTTTTCCGAAATTAATCTGGAGGTAAACTCAGTGAAAGATTTGTATCGTTTCTACTAAATATTTTCCGTTATCTTGGCACCAAAATTCTTCGATATAGGGAGCGTGTGATTAGCAATCTAAAAGATGTTTCAATTTTTACCGCTAATATTTTAACCGGAAACGTTTAATTCTGCAAAATCCTTGTATCGAATATGTTAACCTTTTTAACAATTACCTTCATTCAACATTATCTTTTAATTTATTTAATCTCATACCCTCAAACCAATTCGATATTCTATCCACCTATCCGTCCATTTTACTTATCTTCTACTTTATTTCATCTCAAAGCCTTAAAACAATCCGATATTTTATCCAACTATCCTTCCATTTCATTTATATTCTACATTATTTAATCTCAAATCTTCGAACAAATTCGATATTCTATCCACCTATCCGTCCAATTTCTCTGTCCGCTATTCCTAGGAGGTTTGTTAGGGTTGAGACTTCAGGTAGCTACTCAATGTTCATTAGGTTCGGATCAGGTGCAACTGTCATATTCACACACTATATTCACATACTATCTCTAGTCAACATATAGCCTTATTTGGCTGCCTTTTAAACTTGGAGTTAACCAGTCATTATATTTATATGACCAATGTATATTATCCATGTGAGCGCAGGCGTGGTTTGCTTCCCAACCACATCGTTCCGGGTTCAGTCCCACTGCGTGGCTCCTTGGGCAAGTGTTTTCTACTATAGACTTGGGCAAATCAAAGCCTTGCGAGTGGATTTGGTTGAGGGAAACTGAAAGAAACCCGTCATATATATATATGCACATATGTCTCTGTGTGTTTATGTCTTTTGTTTCTGTGTTTGTCCCTCAATACCACTTCACAACAGGTATAGGTGTGTTTATGCCCCCGTAACTTACCGTTTCAGCACAAGGAGCCAACAGTACTTACCAGGCTTTAAAAAGAAGAAAAAAAGGTACTGGGATCGATTCATTCGACTACAAAATTCCTCAAGGCGGTGCCCTATCATGACCTCTGTCAAATGACTGAAACAAGTAAAAGATGAAAGATACAAGATATGAGTATGAGTGTGCGTGTATATATGTGGGTATATCCATAAGAGTGCATAAGTATTGTACGTATAGATATATATTCACGCATACACTCAAATGTATGATGCATGCTGATGCCATAAGAATTGATAAACTTCGAGTGAACGGGAACTAATCCACTTTTAGAAGACAGAATGACAAGTTTAAACGTTTAAATTTCCGATAGAGTCCAACCCAGCTGAAGAGCTTTTTACAGTTACCATCAACCCAATTTCATGTGCAAATTTTGGCTCCACAAGCGAATATGGTAAGTGAATTTGTTCAAGATACTACGAATCTGGATCGACCCCGAGGTCACTGTTTAAAAACCAAATTTCTAAATGTCTCAACCCTTCCTATATCCGTACGCAAACCGTTGTCTGATTAATGTGAGATTGAATCCAGGTTGGCATGGTTACGATGCAAAATTCAAACCACACAACCATGCATGCGGCTGTATACAAATACTTATGTATTCAATATGGGTCTTAGTATTTGTGAAGCGATGTTGTTAAATGCACGCACATACCTGCATCTGTGTACAGATAGCTGTACCTTCAATATATCTTCATGTTTCTGTGTGTTCTCTGTATATGAACATCTTTATATTTACATGTTGATATTTTGCATAATGCTTGTACGGTGGCTTGATTAAATTTGAACATTCATCTCACGAAGTGTTCCATAAATGAGTAGCCTGTAAGTGAATAGCAATGGGGAATTTTCATGGTAATACTGATCTGAGGTTGCTCAACTAATAACATAAGATATCAAAAAGATTAAATCATATTCCATAATCTATTGTTCAAAGGATATTCAATGTTAATTCACGTATGTGTATATATACGTCCCTACAAATATGTGTTCTCAATTATGTATTGTATATACGTATGTAACCGTGTATTGTAGAACGACGATACGAGTAATAATCATGCACACTCATGTACATATAAAGGCAGGTTTACATGCAATAATTTATGCAGTCACACACACGTAACATCTATACCAATACCACGGTTATATGCAATCTTAAGAAGGCATTTGTACTACAGATTTACTTAATCACACAATTAGCTTCTTCCCAATAAGGAAGTAATAAAGTAGTAATGTATCAATTGCTAATGGGTTTAAATCTGCATGCGGTTTTTAAGCGAATTACTGGATTAGTAGATTTATAAGATATTTTGTTATCTTCTCAGCAGCATTTTAACAATCGGAAGCAAAACAAGTACTTTCATTGATATTTGAGTAATGAAGGGAAGCGAATGACAAAAAGGGTGATGTTGTTTAACATCGCATTAACCTCGAGAAGAACGGACGTGTGCCCAAAAGTATTTCTCATAGAGACACTTCTCTTCGACTGGAAGCATGTCGATCAGCATATCTCATGTATCTTTTCCTCATTTAAAACGGCTCGTGCGATTTGAGAGAGGTTTGCTGCTGTTTCCTGCGAATCGAATGGTGAAGTAGACGCTCCCGCCTTGGCTGGGGCGGACTGAGAGTATTAAGGGCTCTCGGGCATAACTGCTTAGCGGGCCGCTTAGTATTGATATCAGTAGAGTTAACGTGTAGAGTGCAGGCCCCTCAGTGCTCCGGGCCCTCGGGGAGTGCCCGATTGACCGACGGCTCAGTCCACCCCTGGCTGGAACCATGACGATATAACTACGTTGTTCTAAATAATCGAAAGTTCCTTCATAACGAGGAGACAATTTATCTCTTCCAACTACGCCGGTTACATATTTGAGAGACACATAATGTAGCTAATATATAACTATTTTGCTGTTTTACTGGGGGCACAAAACTGATGAAAATAACACTGTATTTCAAGCACCACTTGGTGGTATAATTATTAATAAATGATGATGCGAATACCGCCAGTGGCTATAGCAATTAAGTAGTCGTGTTACGACGCCATCTTGATTTTTAAATGAGTTTTATTTTATTTATTTGTTATTCTTTCCATAACACCATCTAACGAGGTAGATGGCAAGGAAACGTAGAGTAAAGATATTAGTCGAATATAATGTATTGTATATGTCATGTTTTGAGAAAAGTTTCTACCGATCACATTAATCGGCGCATTATGTACACACATATCAATATGTACGTACAAATGTATTTATCTACGTATATATATATGTATGTATCTATACATACATATACACTCAATATTTCATCTACATTCAATACTTTATTTCATGGTGCCATCCATTTTTATTTTATTTAATTTTATATTATATATTGTATATTATATTATATATTGTATATTCCATATTCTATACCCCACATTGGTTCTGCAGGAATATAAATAAAACATAAAATACAGACAGTGTTGGAACTCTTTTAAACAAAATAATATATATATATATATATATATATACATAAACAGACACACACATGCACATACACACGCTCACATACACACATACACATCCATACAGAGTAGATGCGTAATTTGTCGCCATTTTATATTTTTAATTTCACGCATGCAAATTGTCCGTTTTTGATCTTGTCAACTACACAGTATAGTAAGGTCAGCTGGGCACCATCTACGAGAAAAACGGTGCAATGAAGCAATTCCTTCTGCCAGAAATTTGTAAACGAAATGCTGTATTGGTTGGCATTCGCGCCGGGTGTTCCAATATGAACATTTTAGGGTGTTTGGGTGTGAATCTGACAACAGTGCAATCTGGAGACATGCACTGAGAGTGATAAAAAAATCAAACACCTAGTCAACATTATAGCGTTTGGAGTGATCACTAGTGATAGCGGCGTTATGTATCTATTCATCTTCCCACACGGCCTCACACTCAACACGTAGATCTAAAAGAGGTAGTGCTACCCTGGGTACAGAGGGTGGCTGCTGGAAGACCCTATGTCTTGCAACAGGACTCTGCACCATGCCACACAAGCATGAGAACCTAGTAATGGTTGTCAGGCAATTTCTGCGACCACATCACCCCTAACATTTGGCCACCTAACTCCCCCGACTGCAACCCCTTTGGTTATTATGTGTGGGGGTACAGTTGAGCGAGAGACCAACAAAACCCCTTGTGACGTCAAAGAAAGGATCATAGCTGCATTCACCAACTGAAAGAAGGAGACCGTCCAGAAGGGTTGCAGGAGATTCCGAAGATTATGCAGACCGTGGTAGAAGCCAATGGCGATTTTATTGAATAAATTTAGTCTATAGTATTTCAAGATATTTTAATGTAATTTTGATAAATACACTCACTCACAAACCTCTAGACATGCGCACTCGCATCCCCCACCCCCACCCCACACGCATGCACACGCATGCACACGCATGCACACGCATACACGCACACACATGCACACGCACGCATAAACAGCCAAGCAGAGTCAAGCTACGGAGAATATCAGCTATGAAAATGTTAATTTCATTATTAGAAATACAAGTCCTTCATTTTTTCTTATATAATATGAAGCTCAAAGAAAGCATCCTTGATAGTTTTAAGTGCTCTAATAAATCGTTTCCTGAAACCTTAAAACAGTCATACATACACACACACACAAGCCCATAAACCTATGCATATACAGAGAGTGAGAGAGAGAGAGTGGAAGAGGAAGAAAGAGGATATATATATGTGCATGAATTATCCTTTCAAGCATGAAATAATTAGATAATAAAATGCTCTTAACGATGCAAAGCTGCACAAAGATAAGGTTGATCAATATTTAGGCCTTAATCTAAACTCGAAACAGAAGAAAAAAAATTGAAGTAAATAGGGATCATTGTCTAATGAGATGACACCTACTCAGAGTCTCTAGTAGGAGATAAGAATAATAAGCCGAATCTTGGAATCAGAGAATAAATTATTTGTTGCAGAAGAAAACATTGAGATTGGAAGATTACACACACATACACACACTCATATATTTATGTATGTATGTGTGTGTGTGTGCGTGTGTGTGTGTGTGTGTGTGTGTGTGTCTGTGTGTGTGTGTGTGTGTGCGTTAGAGATGTATGCGCTGGTATGATTATTTGTTTAGATGAATTCCTTTCATAAACCACGTATGATTAGGTTCTGGTCCGCCGTATCTTATCTTCAGGAAATGAGTTTTACCATAACGATGCGTTGTCCAATAATTTATGAGTGACATTTGACAGGCGAAAACTGTGCGCTCCCGATACATGCATACATACATACATACATACATACATACATACATACATACTCATCAACAAAAATAACTCGTCGAACCTCTTGAAGTCATCACTTTTACAAAAGTGATGATTTAAAATGCTCCTCTATGCCCTTAATAATAATAATTGTATTTTATACTATAAATCTCCATAAATATACACACATACACACATATATGGTGGTTATGTATGCCTGGTGTATAAATACGTATGTATGTGTATTACAATTTTACTTAGTTTCGTGTTACTCGATTTTTTCCTTATTGTTTGGAAGCATGCATCGCAGAAAAATTTTTCACAGATTGTAGGGAAAGTAAGTTTCACTTGAATGGTGAGTAAGCCTCTTTTCTTCAGATCATGTGTTAAGCATGACACCTCTCAAAATCCTTTAGAAATCAGCACCATGATCCACCTATAATTCATGTACGTCATCAGAAACTAACCAATGAGAAGGACATTTACTTGTAATCCAAAAAGGAACAGTCATATTCTTGTTACTCAGAAGTAGGAACCATCTAACCAGTACTTCCCTCCCTGTTATCCCTCGGGCCGTACCAGTTTTCTGTAAAAGACAGGTTAATTTTTAATATCTTATCACAATTAGGCAACGAGCTGGCGGGATCATTAGCACGCCGGGCGAAATGCTTAGCGGTATTTCGTCTGTCTTTACGTTCTGAGTTCAAATTCTGCCCAAGTTGGCTTTGCATCTCATCTTTTCGTGATCGAAAAATTAAGTACTAGTTGCGTACTGGGGTCGATCAAATCGACTGGCCCCCTCCTCCAAAATATCGGGCTTTGTGCCTATAGTAGAAAAGAATATTCTGTCACAATTAGGCAGAATCGTTAGCACGCCGAGCAAAATGCTTAACGGCATTTCGTCTGATTTTACGTTCTGAGTTCAAATTCCGCCACGGTCGACTTTCACGTTCATCCTTTCGGGGTGGATGTAAACGATTTACCTACCCCTCTAACACATGCTGGCCTTGTGCCAAAATTTGAAATCAATGTTTGATCACAATTAGGCTTT
>NC_068992.1:55132082-55134510 GCF_001194135.2 Octopus bimaculoides
CCCACCTCCCCTGAACATATTTAATACCAAAAATATCTACCGGTAACCCTTTTATTGAGTAAAGCATAAAAAACCCTTCGCTCATGAATAACCACAAGATTGCACCTAGAAAGTTACACTCCGAGGCACAAGTCCGGGCAAGGTTGTTGATGGAAGAGCGACAGTCACCCATGCATAGCAGCCTCCCCCCTATATGCCACCAATAAAGGCGGAGGTCAATACAGCTTGACACTAGTGAACTCGCAACTCATTACTACAACTGAGTGAACTGGAGCAACGTGAAATAAAGATTCGTGTTCAAGAACGCAACGCACATTCGATCCGGGAATCGAAGTCACTATCTCACGATTGTGAGCCCCACGCTTCTACCACTGAACCATAAGTACTTTCTAAAAAATTGGTATGCTATTGACTATGGAAAACAGTGAATCCTTTTAATGCGAACCTTGAGAAAATTTCCTTGATTCGAGGAGACATTTTTGTCAGCTACAGTCGCAACTGACCACGTTGTGTAATTTCAAGTCTGCTATCCACCCCATGGTATCAAAATCGTGATATATTGTAGCAGTCTTCACACAGTATGCTTGGCTGTAGGAAAACAGTGAGCTGGCAGAAACGTCAGGACGTTTGTAGCGGTATTTCGTCTGTTTTTACGTTCTGAGTTCAAATTCCACCGAGGTCGGCTTTGCCTTTCATTTGTTCTCAGCCGATAAATTAAGTCCCAGTTGCGTACTGGGGTAGATCTAATCGACTGGCTCCCCTCTCCAAAATTTCGGGCCTTGTGCCTAGAGTAGAAAAGAGTATGCTTGGTTGGAGGGACCGGTTTGGCTAGGCTGAGTATACGTGTTGTATATTTACTGTGGAAAAATAAAATTGATTTCACAGCTCAATGTCCCACTAAAAGGGGGGAAAAAAAAGGAAAACAGAATTGGAGCCTATCGCCCCACTACAGGTTTCTCAGATCCCACCAGTAGGACATATGTCTCACTTTGGACATCACTAACTTTAACTATCAAGAAACTTTTCCTCCTTTATGTCACACCTTACTTCTAATCAGAGTGAAGAAAATTATACAAATTGTCTAAATATATAATAATGGAATAATAATAAAGTATAGTCCTTATGAAGTGTGTTGAACGCGCCTTCCTTCGCCTGTACACACACCTACGGAATATCTATCTATCTATCTATCTATCTATCTATCTATCTGTCTATCTGTCTGTCTGTCTTTCTATTTCACGATCTCCCCCCCCTCTCTCTGTATGTATATACATATATATATATATATATATATAGGTTATACACACACAGATAGAGAGAAAGAGAGAGATCGTGAAACAGATTGATAGATAAACAGAAAGATTTAGCAAAAGTAGCAGAGAAATAAATGCACCAAACGTTTAGTGCGTTGGCACTTAGAAGTGCTAACGCATGAAAATCTCGGCGTTTGTGTCACTCTGTTACTTCTGCTAAATATTAATAAAAATATACATATACTCATATTTTCAGTTCTATTTTTGCTATTCACACACACACACACAGACACACACACACACACACACACACACACACACACACACACACACACACACACACACGTGTATATATGTACATATATATACATACAAATTTGATGTTACATTATACGTACATGTAAATATGTTTATAACGTACGCGAGCGGACGCGGTCACCCGCGAACGTACCAGCAAGTGAAAGTACAAGAACGCGAACGTACAAGCACGCGAATGCACAAGTACGCACGCACGCACGCACGCACGCACACACATACACGTATATAGACGTGGCAGGGTGGTTAGACATTTGTTTCCCAAGTACATGTTTCCAGGTTCAGTACTACTCTGTAGTACCCTGGGCAAGAGACTTCTAATATAACCATCGACCGACCGAAGCCTTGCGAGTGGATGCGGTACATATTTGTATGTGTCTGTGCTGACCCCCAATTCCAACGCATGCCAACAAGTGTTGGTGCGTTCACTTCCCAGCAACAGCAAAATTAATACTGAGGTCGATTCGTTCGATCATGACAGATGAAGCCGATTTATCAGGATGGCTACAGTCAAATGATTGAAGCAATTAAAAAAGGTAAACGACATATTTTTGTGGGTGTGTGAGTGTCTGCGTATGCGCATTTACACATGCTTATGTTTATGTAAACACATATAGACGGACATATGAACACAGTTATGTACGTGACCACGCATAAATATGCAAATACATTCATATCGGAAAAATATAATGCAGTATCCAATTATAATTGCACACAGAAATAAATGCGCATCACTGAAACTTAAATATTAGGAATTATGAAGGCGAATGCACACACGCACGCACACACGCACGCACACACACACACAGACCACACATTTATATGTATATATATATATATATATATATATATATATATAT
>NC_068992.1:55134830-55136752 GCF_001194135.2 Octopus bimaculoides
ATATATACATGTATATATATATGTGTGTGCGTGCATGCATGTGTGTCTGTGTGGGTGTGCATGTTCGTGGGTCTGTGCTTGTATGTATGTGTTCTATTAAATCGTCACCGGGCATTTTCAGTTATTTATTGATAATGGCCTTACCTTGTTCGTATGAGCAGGTATCCGGCGGCACCTCCCTCTCTCACTGACTCCTTAAATGCACTAAGATACAGAAACATACACACAACCAGTCATATTTCTATATGTCTATTGATATATGTTTGAATATGTTCGTTTGCGCGTGCATGGTCATGTATAACCGAATGTATAGGTCTATATCTTCACATATTCGTGTTTACGACTACTTGTTCTTGTGTAGGTGTATACATACACAACCACCGCTCTTTGTGTACTTTTGTTACCATTTCTAATTATTGATATCTATTCTCGATTGCTGTCTCTGTGCGTACGTATTCAAATGTATCTTCAGTCGCTGTGTCGACCTCCATTTTTAAATTCTCATTACGATATACCAATGCGTTTCCTTATAATTGCGAAGGCACGCACATGTGAATGAATATATAAATACACCTTTACACACACACCTACACACACGCATATATATGCACACAGATGCACACACACTCATATATATATATATATATACCATTACAATTAAAAGGGTAAAGGATTATCAATTCATTAATTCATTAATAAATTAATAATTAATAATTTTTACCAAGCCCTTCGGTATGTAAGCACCATTATCGATGAGGAACTTATTTAAAAGTTCTTATACATTTATAAACAAAATTAAGGGATCAGCAACAGGTTGCTTCACCACATACCGAAGTTCAGAAATAGCTGCTATTTCTGAACTTCGGTATGTGGTGAAGCAACCTGTTGCTGATCCCTTAATTTTGTGTATATATATATATATATAAGTATACATATATATATACATATTTACATATTTGTTTATATATATATGTATATATATATATATATATACACATACATATATATATATATATATATATACATATATATATATGTATATTTATATATAGGTACATTTATAAGAGTGTTTGTGTGCACGTGTGTGTATATGTGTGCGAGTATGCGTGCGTGTGTGTATGTGTGTGGGTTTCTATATATATATATATAAGGGGAAAATTCAGTTTATTTACATATTGTCAAAGTAATAATTCTGAATACAAAAATATAGGGCTAGAGTCAATAAAGCAGACAGAACACTGGGTCAATGCAATCGACTATTCTCCTCCCACAAAATGTTGTGCCTTGTGCCTATAGTAGAATGGATTATTATGTTATTATTAGTAGTATTATTGTTGTTGCTGCTGTTATTGTTATTATTATTACTACTACCGGGTGATAGCAGAATCGTTAACACACCAGGCAAAATCTTGACAATGTTTCATCCGTCCGTACTTTTTAGGTTCAAATCCCCCCGGGGTCGACTTTTGACTTTCATCCTTTTCAAGCTTGCCAGTCTCCTTAAGATTCAGAGACCCTACCACCATAGTTAACTCTAGCTTTCATATCTTGATGCAAAACCCTGATTTTTCTGCGCAGCCTATTTTCCTTAGAATTAGCCACAGAGCATTTCGATTAACAGTATCGAATGGTTTACGCAAATCAAAAAAGCAATGGTATAGAGCAAGATTTTGTTCAATGCGCTTTTCTTGAAATTGTCTGATAGCAAAGATACAATCAGCTGTGCCACTCGAGGAAGGAAAACCACACTATATTTGGAACTATGAAGGTATTTAAATGTTCTAACAAAATGCGGGCAAGTACCTTTTCAACCACAGACAAAAGCGAAATCCCACGGAAATTACCAAACAGATCCTTTGGCCCTGATTTATATAGAAGGAAACTAAAATGGCATCAATCCAGTCGTGAGGCACTTTATATAT
>NC_068992.1:55137161-55139372 GCF_001194135.2 Octopus bimaculoides
TGTGTTTAACTCTCCTTTCTCTACATTATGGATTGAGTTCAACCTGCATTATTAGTTATTATCATATTCATTTAACAAAAAAATGAATGCCTGTTATTTTCTGATTCCAAAATCAATATGATTTTACGCTTGCTTCTATGACTCAAAAGACCTATTAGCTTTTCAGTTATCTCTCTCTCCCTGTCTATCTTTCCGTCTTTCTCTCTCTTTCTATATATATATATATAAATGTATATACATATATATATATATATATATATGTATACATGAGTGTGTGTGTATGTGTGTGTATGTATGTATGTACGTGTGTACGAATATTGTATATCTATATAATACTTGAACAGAAGGAATTATTTTCCTGATGCAGATCTTCGTTAGAATAACGGAACAGCTGCTGAGATAAGGACAAAACCGAATTTTTGTATATGCTATGATACTGAGAAAAAACTCTCTCTCTCTCACACACACACACACACACATATACACACATACGCACACATATATATATAAACATGCGAGCATGCGCGCGTGTGTACTTTACTCTTTTACTTGTTTCAGTCAATTTACTGCAGCCATAAAGTCAAATCGAGCCTAGAACTTATTCTATCGGTTCTTTTGCCGCACCGCTAGTTTACGGGGACGTAAACACACCAACATCGGTTGCCAGGTGATGGTACAAGGACAATCACTGACACACAAATACATGCATATATATATATATATATATATATATACATATATACGACGGGCTTCTTACAGTTTCCGTCCACCGAATCCACTCGCAAGGCTTTGGTCAGCCCCAAGAAGACACTTTCCTAAGGTGCCACGCAGTGAGACTGAACTCGGAACTATGTGATTGGGAAGCAAGCTTCTTACCAAACAGCCATCCTAGTGTGAAATAAAAGTCACTTTTTTTTATCATACAAAAAATGAACTTTAATCAATTACATATTTTACATTTTGTTCGATGACCTTTTGCCAACTTTGTGGCAACTTCATGATTCTGCGCTCATAGAACTTCTGGTCCTTATCAACTAAAAACTGAAGCATGTGCGATTTCAAGTCATCATCATTATTGAAAGTTTTACCATTCAAAGAATTTTGTAATCTTCGAAGCAAACGGTAATCTGATGGTGCAAGGTCAGGGTCACATGGTGGATGTGACGTCACTTCCCAAGCAAGCTCCAATAATTTTTCACGGGTTAATAAAATCGTGTGTAGTCCAGCGTTGTCATGGTGGAACATGATACTTATACGATTTGCCAATTCTGGCCATTTTTCTTTGATTGCTTCCTCCAGTTTCATTAGTTTTTGATAGCAAACATTCTGAATTCATCGTTTGGTTTCTTGGAAGCAGCTCAAAATACAAACAACTTTGCAATCCCATTAAATTGACAGCATTATGTTTTTAAATGTAAATTCAGCTTTCGATGTGCAGGTTCATTATGCTTGACCCATGATTGTTTTCGATCGATATTATTGTAGACAATTCATTTTTCATCACCAGTGATGATTCGTTTAAAACCAAAACGTCGATTTCATTTTGTTTGAGATGCATATCGCAAATATCAATTCGTTGTGTCAATTGAATCTTATTCAAATTATGTGGAACCCAAATATCGAGCTTCTTAACGAGACCAAGTGACTTGAAGTGATTTTCAATTGTTGAGTGTGATACATTTGACCTCTCTGCAATCTCTCGCACAATTATATGACAGCTTATGGCTCTGATTCAATCATCATCAGCTTCAGTCAGTCGACCTGAACGTTGATTATCTTTGCGAGAAAAATCTTCAGAACGGAATTTTTTAAAACCATTTCTGACGTGCGTTCTGTTAAGCAATGGACACCATAAACTTCACATACCTCTTCGTGAGCCTTATCAGCTTTCTTGCCTTTACGGACATAAAAACACAAAATATCGAGAAAAAGTTCGTTTTTGCACTCCAGGTTAAAATTGATAATGAACTAACAACTGTAACCAAAATTATGCGCAATTTACTTCTAAAGTAACGGCTATCAAATGTCAAAAGGAAAAAAAATCATTACACTGACAAAAGTCATTCAAAAAAATCGTAACACTATTTACAAAATACGAAATTGATTTCTGCCAACCCAATATATATATGGAAACACATTTATACATTTACACACACACACACACACATACACACACACACACACACACACACACACACACACACACACACA
>NC_068992.1:55139861-55142302 GCF_001194135.2 Octopus bimaculoides
TATATATATATATATATATATATGTAGATAGATAGATAGATAGATAGATAGATAGATAGATAGATCTGTCTATCCTGTGAAGAAAACAACATTTATAAAGTGCAGTTAAAAATCAAAATTTTAAATTTTCTCCTTCCAGTATATATTGAATAAATTTTTTCTCTGTTGACCTTTGACTTTTATATGTAATTTTGCATTCCCTCTCCTTTTATTTATTTAGCAGGAATAACAGAAATGAAGCATTAATATATTACGATTTTTGTTTGTCTTGTAACAATGCCAAATGTGTCTTGTTATCGGGGATGATGGAGTGGTGATGGTGTTTGTGATGCTGGTGGTGGTGGTGGAGAGATGAATGAGAGGACTTAGGTATCTTTACTGCTGTTTAGTTTATCGACCCGGTGACTGATTAATTGCCAAATGTATTTAGAGGAGATTCAACTTTAGGTTTTATGAATGGTAAAACTAGGCAGAATATTAATTTTCTAGGGAAGCAACATAGTGTTAAGTAAATTGATGCCATTATATAGTCACGCTATAAAGGCGGCGAGCTGGCAGAATCATTAGCGCACTGGATGAGATGTTTAGCGGCATTTCGTCTGCCACTACGTTCTGAGTTCAAATTCCGCCGGGGTCGACTTTGCCTTTCATCCTCTTAGAGTCGATTAAATAAGTACCAGTTACGCACTGGGGTCAATGCAATCGACTTAATCCCTTTATCCAAATTTGAGGCCTTGTGCTTCCAGTAGAAAGGATTATATAGTCATTAACACGGCATGTTGGCTGAATCGTTACTGTGTTGATCAAAATGTTTGGTAACATTTCATCCGCCTTTACGTTCTGGGTTCTCTTTCCACCTAGGTCGACTTTCAATTTCATCATTTTCAGGCCGATAAAAAAAAAGTAGCAGTAAAGTACTAGGATCAATGTAATCGAGTAACCAATCCCACAAAAATCTCAGACCTTGTGCCTATAAGAGAGAGGAATATATATTCACATTCGGGTAGTGAGCTGGTTGAATAACTAGTGCATCTATCAAAATGCTTAGCGCCATTTCTTCCGGATTTACGTTCTAAATTCAAATGACGCCGAAGTCGACTTCGCTTTTCCTCATTTCAATGTCGATAAAGTACCAGTTGACCACTGGGATTTATTTAGTAAACTCTCTCCTACTTCTCAAAACAATTCAAGCCTTGTACGTACTGTAGAAAGAGTTATTCCGTCACATTGGTAGGCAGCTAGCTGAATCGTCGGCGCGTCGATCAAGTGCTTTGCAATATTTTGCCAATATTTAGGTTCTCATTTCAAATCTCGTCGAGGTTAACTGTACCTTACATTCCTCCAGGTTCTACAAACTATAATAGCAATCTAGTGTTGTGTTGTGCAATCGAATAACTTCCTCTCCTCAATTTTTTGGTCTTGTACACAGCACTATAATCAAACTGCTGCAAAGTTGAGCTGAGAGTAAAACCACATAGCAGCACGGCAACAGCCATGTCAGTTCGTAAAAAAAATTTACGTACCTTGTAGCATTTAGATTACTCAGTCAAGTGTATTGCTTATTTTCCACATTGTCTGCAATTAATCATGCATTATTTTCTAGGTCTGAGATTTAGATGAAGTGATTGTTTATTTCGAGAATGACTGTGTAGGGCAGGTGGGAGAAGGCCGGATCTGTCAACTCTTAACATAAAATAGGTAGAATATTTGAACTGAATTTGGATGGTATAAATGCTAAAGGTTAAAATAAATAGCATGTAGTAGAATATTTGAAACACCGTACAATACTCTGAGTTTTGAACAGGAAACAATACTCATGCTTTGGCCTTCGATGCAATTGAAGAAGAATTTAAGGAACCGATTAACACAGGTCAGTCAAACAGACAACTTTGGAAGAACAAACAATAACAAAAGATTTTTATCCAATCAATGTTCTAATCATTATTTGAAATTTGATCTGTCAATATTACGTTAACTACACGCCGACTAGTTTACTACTTACCAGGCATATTTGGTGAGTTTTTTCGCCTAAGTACCAATTGCAGTAGATTGGGAAAAATCGACAGACAAGTGATTATATGAACTTCTTCTTAAAAGTTCTGGTATTATTATTAAGCCAATTCCAAATACAAGATACACGTTCATCTTGGTCTCTGGTGACCTCTAAAGTTTCAGGCTCGTGTAAGAATTATGATGTTTATTTTCCCGTTTGCTGAGCAGAAATATTTCAGTTATAACTAATTGTTACTCGGAGGAATATAACTGTTGAAACGTATTAATCTGTCTATCCTCATACCAGCGTAAAATAAATTTCTGTCCGACTATCTCTCTCTATTTCTCTCTCTCTCTCTCTGTTTCTTTCTCTCTCTGTGTTTCTTTCTCTCTCTCTTCCTGAAAAAAAATATATATATATATATATATATATATATATATATATATAT
>NC_068992.1:55142736-55143509 GCF_001194135.2 Octopus bimaculoides
GTGTGTGTGTGTGTGTGTGTGTGTGTGTGTGTGTGTGTGTGTGTGTGTGTGTGTGTGCGTGCGTGTGTGTGTATGTGTGTGCGTGTGTGTCATGATGATCCAATCTGGTCCTGAGGCAAGTTGCAAAGTCTGCTACACTGTACAATGCAATTTATAGAAAGGATTTTCCTGAAAATTTCTATTTAATAAGTTACAGTTATGTTGGTTGGGCATATTCACTCGTTATATGAAACGATTCGATCATATTGCACCTCTCACACACTCTTTAAAAATGTAAGTACGATAGACCAATATTAACAATATGGGACAGCGAAACGAAATAGTATAGAGTAGCTGAAATCAAATGCCCACAATTTGCAACAAATTGTTATAGATAATAGAAAAGGAAAATGAAAAAACACCTATGGTAAATTGACGAGAAATCTATTAATACGATCAGTTAGCAAAGAAATGCACCCAGTTATTTTGGTCGATTTTGCCTTATATTCAACAGCTTGTGCACCAATCGTGTGATACTGAGTTTTGCAAAGCCAAAAAGAGAACATGAGCAATCGGAATGTTATGATTATAATTAATGCATGTAACTGAAAATATCCTAAATTTTCCAGCTTTCTCTTTTTGCAGGAGACTGTAAAGAAATACACATATTAGTGCGTCCACAAAGATAAGCCATGGCACGCAATCACTTAACTACAAGACGATATAAATGCACACATACGTGTGAAGATATATATATATATATATATACACACACACACACACACACACACACA
>NC_068992.1:55143519-55145711 GCF_001194135.2 Octopus bimaculoides
CACACACACACACACACACACACATATATATATATATATATATATACATATATACACTCATACATGCACGCATGACGTTCATTAGTTGATGTTTTCTATATTGTAAGATGGAGTATTCCTGTTTCTCTATTGGCGAGAAATTTAAATTATAAAATGAAAGAAACATACATGTATACACAATTTAATGCAATACTATATTATTTTAAAATGTGATTATATATTTTGCAATTTACATTTTTCGAAATTTAGGATTTCATCCTCTCAATAAATAGTCGCAATTGGAATAACGGAAAAAGATAATCAGTATGAACGGAACCTCCATAATCGCACTAAACTATAGAAAAACAAAAATAGATCATTTATACCTGTGCAATTTGAAACATTTCAAAGGAGAATGTTCATCAAGCAGATATAACGGTTATAATTAAATCTATATTTTGAAAATCAAATAATCGTATTTAACGAATATTTTTGTCTCAATTTTAACTCATAAATTTCTCTAAACTGATTTTAAATTCTATTCAAAGCTTGCTCATAAATTTAAAAACAAAATATAATTTGATCACAAATAATTTGGTCACGAATAAACAGATTCACAGAAAAATACTCTCAAATGCATTTGCAACTATGGATAAACTATCAAATGAAATGTAATCAACATTGTGAGAAAACAAAACACCTGATATGGCATCACAAAATATTGACGAGAGTGAATTGTTCCCCTTTATTTTTCAAACTGTTATGTAAAATGTTATATGTTTGATAAAAAATGAGATTATATAGTTCATTGATTTTATTCAAAAGTATCATTTTCACATAGGATAAAAGAATATGTAATTCAATTATCAATAGATTTTATTTCAATTTTCACAAATGCAACTATCAGTGCTTTGAAAGCTATGCAGAACACTCTCGATTGTTCAGCTTATACTGATCTCGGCTAAAAGTATTTTGCTGCACGTTTCTAAATTCTTTGAAATAAACGTATGCATGATTCTCTACTTCTGTTTGAAATGAAGACATGATGAACGCCTGGTTTATAAAATAATTTCTAATATCGCTGTTAAGGACAACAAGTTTAAATATGCAAGAGGACGGAGGTACATTCACTTGCACAGTATATTTATATTTTGCTGCCAAGTTTAGTACTATCAGCAGGTTTTCGGTTTTATTCTCAACTTTCACACGCGCGCGTACACACACACACACACATACATACACACACACACACACACACGCATACACACACACACACACACACACACACACACACACACTCACACACACTTACACACACACACCCACACACGTGTATATGAAAAGAAAGAAAATTAGAATTGCACATCTTTAACTGATAATTTATATAAGATTTTCGGATATACTAGTGTTTTGCAATGCAACGATTTTCCATATTGAATCGATTATATGAAGTAAATGCTTGCGTATCTTTCTCAAGGCACAACTACACCGTGAAAGATTATAGAAGTGCGACTTATGAGAAAGTGATAATCAGTAATGATACCTAACCAAATGCTATACTCGGCGAGGAATAGAAGAATACCGAGGAAGGATCTGATGCAAATGTCTTGGTGTTATGATGTAGATGGTAAGATCTTGTGTATTTAAACTCGAGCTGACCTCAAAGCAAATCTAGAAAAAAAAAAGTCATAAATTTTAACTTATTGACCGATGAAGCTAGAGAGTGGGAGAAATATGAAAGGGGATCATAGGATATTTAATAAAGGTTTTAAGAGGATTATACTAACTTTATTCAGTATATACTAGATATTACTATTAGAGGTAATATATTTCGAATTGAATTTAAATGAAGAAGAGAGTGAAACATAATCTAAATCAAAATGAGATTAACAAATACCTTTGCAAAATAAAATCGAACTCAAAAGGAAGATTTCAGGTGGAAGAAAAGTAATAAAATATGAACAAGCCAGAAGGTGCTATTGAGTTAGTCATGGCCTGGGCCGATAATGACCGAAACCAGATCTTCACCTCTTACATCACACCTTTCTTCCTACTTTAACGCCGATGTGGTATAATTTCCTGGGAGAGAAATAATTTTGCGGCTGAGGATAGCTTTATATTGTAAATTATACACATATAAAGCTTGAAACACGTGTACCGCGGAATCCTTTGTAGTTTTGTTGTTATTTTTTGGATTTACAATTTATATATAT
>NC_068992.1:55145884-55152732 GCF_001194135.2 Octopus bimaculoides
ATGATGAAGAAAACCAATAAATCATTGGGTTATGATTAAAGTCCAAGAATGTTAGTCGTAATCCTAAGCACTAAGAGAATTAATAAAAAAAAAAGAAAATAATGAATTAAACAACTAATAGCGTTGTCAAGGGAAGCAGAATATACCCTTGATAGTTTTAATTATTTTAAAGAATATCAGTAAATATAAAGATTTGGATGAATACTAATGGAATAATTTAGAAAAGAAATTAAGAAAAAATATTAGAAAAAGAAAGTGAAATGAATAATAACCAAAATACCACTTCTTTAATACATTAGTCCCATCTAGTTAAGTAAATTTCAAAAATATATATGTGATGTATTAAGAACACGGCATAAAAAATGCATGCAGACATGTACTACTTCACTATAATAATGTTATTAGGGATGTATTTAAATGTTATTCTAAATATATGAGAACATTTTAGCGTTAATTCATTTCCACACTTGAATTAGACTTGGGATTAGCAGCTGATAAACACACAGTCTGTCACATAGGTTCTTGTGTTGTAAATTTCAAGAAAAGCGTACATAATCATCTCTCCTGTTTCAAGATTAGGAAAAAAGAAAACTTCTGTTTTCAAGTAAATATATATCACAGCTTGAAAGAGAGAACTAGCAAATATGACATAAAACGGTCCGTTATAAGCAGTGCTTTACTATTTACAAGTGGTAAATCCCGACGTGACTTTTGCCTCGATGAGATATTCTACATCTTTATTTCCAAGTCTAATTGATTGAAGTGAGAGGGGCGGTGTGATTGATATATGTATATGAATAGATATATCTTTATACAGAGGTAAAAATACAAATATATCAAAATGCGTTATATTAACACTATTATAAATTCTTACAAATCATTTTATCCTTTTTATGTAGACATACTTTCAACAAATACGATCGGTCCTGCTTCAGCATTTTCTTTTTGACAAAATATCTATCAGAACGTTGACAATTTGCAGGCTCACTAGTAAAAATGAACTGTTACAAAACCATATCTGTCTATCTATCTATCTATCTATCTATCTATCTATCTATCTATCTATTTATCTATCTATCTATCTATCTATTTATTTATCTATTTATCTATCTGTCTATCTATCTATCTATATATTTATCTATCTATCTGTGTATCTATCTTTATATATATATATATATATACACACACACACCATACTCACATACTAGCTAATATTACTTCGATTATATTGTTTGTGCAAATTGCCAACTCGAATTATATATAAAATATAAAGGAATTTTCAAATCGATATCATCTTGTAATTTGATTATACTTTTTATGATACGAGTTTATTACTACAACTTTAAAAAGTTCACTTTATACTACATTGTTTTCATATTGTTTAGGTCTGAAAATTCTTTTATAGCTCATTAATTCTATAGTACGTCTGCTCTTGGGGCTATGAAGAATATACTGTATATCAGCATATCCAGTCGCATCTGAAATTTGGTTTTATTCTGTCAATCACTAATGAGATGGTATTTAGGAGATTTTTATGTAACATAAACTTTTAGAATTGATGTAATAGAACCTCATGTTCCTAATACATACGATGCACATTATGGTTTAAACAGAAAATCTCCCGTGGCAGAAAAGAAAATATTTTCAGAATTTCACGACCCTTCGAAATAATATATAAAATCTGTTAACAAAATCATCACATCAGACCCGAGTAATTGTTGACTTTCTGAAATATATTGTAGTACAAATGAAGGAAGTTTTATGAAAATTCTTTTGGATATTGAAGTAAGATAATTGTCTCTAGAATGTACCTCTCAAAGATTTATTCTTTTATTCTTTTACTTGTTTCAGTCACTTGACTGCGGCAATGCTAGTCTGATTCAACAGTAGGGTCCTCTAAAAATGTAGAACAGACAAGTTATAAATGTATTTGTTAATTGATTATAATTTAATTTTGATTTCAATTAGTGTCAAACTTATGTGTTGTTATGCACACAGTTCAGATAATGCATACAATTGGTGCTCAGGAGAAAAACAAAAATCTATCCAGATTAGATGGATAAAAAAATTGGTTGGGGTTCCCGCTTGAAAATTCGGTCTTTGAAATGCTGATTATGCATGTAGGGGAAAAGGTTTCATTCCTAATATTTAAAATTTTCGTTTTTGATGTGATAATGTTTAATTTTTCAAAGATGCAGCACAGAATTTTGTCTGAACAGATCCCGGTCTCAAAGCGACGAAAATATTTTCGCAAATTAAATTTGAATGTTGAAGTGAATCTAACGTTTTTTGTGTGTTTCATAAATGGCTTATAAACACCTTCCACGCTGCAATTGCATATATATATATATATATATATATATATATACCCGAACATATCTTTCGGCCATATAATCGTATCGCACACTAGTCAATTGGCTATTAGAAACTAATAATTACTTAACAGAAAGCCATGATTTCCCAGAGGTAGTGATTGTTGGGTTAAATCGAATGTTTTCTATATATTCATGCGGAAAATTATGAGCTTACAGAACAACGTAATCAAGCCATGAATTTGATTGTTATTTCCTAGAAGCATATTAACTTCTAATATTTACTGTTTAGTTATTAGAGTTAAGATGCTTGATAGAATATCAAATTGTGATAAAGTTATTCAAAGCAAATCCTTACATTTCTCAACGCATTCAGGGTGGAATTAGGGACAACCAACCATTCGAAGGATTTTCGTGTATATGCGTGAGACTGCATGTATATATGTGCGGTGTATATATATATATATATATATATATATACATAAACTATCGATAGAATAGTACGCACGTGTACATTCGTATACTCACTTAGATAGCCACTCGCGCATGCACATGAAATTTACATTTGTATAAATGTATTGAGATATATAGACAGACAGATAGGCACATAGACAGACAGACAGACAGATAGACAGATAGATAGAGAAACAGATAAATATATAGATAGATTAATAGATAGACAAACTGTCAGATAGATAAATGTATAGAAAGACAGACAAATTGCTAGATAAATGGACAGACAAACTGACAGATACATATATAGATGTATATATAGATGGATAGACAGGCAGATAGGCAGACAGGCATACAGACAGATAGATAGATAGATAAATATATATATATATATATATATATATATATATAGATAGATAGATAGATAGATAGATAGATAGATAGATAGATAGATTATAGTTACGTATATGGATGGACGAGTATCTATATTTTGTGCGCATTTACGCGTGTCTGTATGTCAAAACGTTAGTCAGTAAGACAGTTTCATGCATTTCACATTTTTTACAGACATAGACAGACACAGTGCTATACATGCAGACATATATCTACACAAATATAATCAGACGTGTATCAGTGCGTGAGTCCGAGTAAATTTGTATACCTGTATCTGTGTGCCTGTTCGTATGCTTGCATGTGTGCGTGATTTGGTATCTTATTTTAGAATGCTATGTGAATAAGATAATTATTAATTTGAATATTTTACAAGTCTCGTAACCAAAAGAGGAGAAACTGACTTATAACAGATGGCCAAATTTCTCTCCCCAAACCACTGATAAAAATATAGAAGTAAAACAAGAAATATATAAAGTAATTTGCATTGCGTCAATTTACATGATGGGAACTTATATCAAGTAGAAATATTTAGCTCTTCTTTAGTTTTACACGTCTCAGCGATAATATTAGCCTCTAACCATTTAACATTACAAAATTATTTACTTTTGTTTAACAAAATATAATTCTTTAGAAAATAGAGATATTTGCTTTTATATCTTTCATAAAAAACTCACATAAAAACAAAACAAAAATAGCTATTTGATTAAAGAACAATGAAAGTAAAACAATTAAAAAAAAAATTATTGGTCCCTTGTAACTTATACTTATTCTCGGTTGCATTTGGAGTATTGATTTCAAATGTGTCACCAGTTTTGTGCTGTTAGCTGTGGTTTTAGATATAGAATGTTACAATTTATGTGGTTATGTCTTCACTTTTTTGTTACAATTAGTGAGACACCAAAGGCAGCGAGCTAGGTGAATCGTTAGTACACCAGACGAAATGATTCGCAGTATAAATACCGGATTTACGGGCTAAGTTCAAATTTCGGTGAGGTTGACCTTACCTTGCTTTCGTAAAATAGTGTCAGGCAAGCACCAGAATCGATAAAATCGACTAGGCATCTTCCCTTATAATTTCAGACTCTGCGCCCATAGTTGAATGGAATACATGGGGCACCACTGGCAATGCATCTCAACTTCAGTGATGTCTCATTTGATAATTATAGTCGTCAATAGTAAATTACATGATATCAAATTTTATTCAAGATCTTATATCTGTAGGTAAGTCACGAATTTATGGCTAACGCAGCCTCTATGTAATGGATTCCATTTAATCTTTGTAGTGTTTTGCATATTCAACAGACGCTTCTGATATCTGGCAAAATATATATATATATATATATATATATATATATATATATATCTTGAAGCATTAATTTCTTCGCTAAATTCATATCAGTTAAACCGAAACTAAACAAAGGAAAATATTTATGATGTATTGAAGAGGGTCTAAACCTCTCGAAAGTATTTCATTAATTACGTCTCCGGGTTGAATGAACAGAATTTACTAGATTCTAGAAACAAGATTACATTTCACGTTACAGAAAGTATAAAAAACAGTTTTCTGCCTTTCTTCTCTAACGATAAGTATCTATTCTGAAATGATACCAAAAATATTCTGAACAAGATGTATGCATCGGAATACTGCATTATGAGTGCTTTAGGAAAGGAAAAACATTTGAGAAGTCAACCTCGACAGCAAATCAAGAAGTTGAATCTCTCAGGCGGTTCAGTATTCTCTTTTACTGATATCTCTCTGGCACCGCCAGGTTTAGTGGGGGACATATAACCCTGTAAGGCCATTCACGTATGCAATGGCTACTTCAATGTAAAACCTACAGCTTGATGATCACAGCCGCCATCTTTGACCGCTGAGCCACTGTCGTCAGATTTTCAAATCTAAAGAGACGGTTTGGATTCCGCGGATTGTCTCTCATTTAAAACTAGTAAGCACAGACGGAAAGGAAATCCCTGTCATGTCAAGAATCGGTTCGATTTAAATAGATACTTGAGGGCATGATTCCCTCTCTCATGATATTCAGGCGCTAAGAAACTGTCATGATAAAAGTCAACATCGAGTTTAGTGATTAGTCTTCGTTTCTTCTTGCTGTAAATAAAACTCGCTGACAACCATGAAACCGATAATCTGAGTTCGTTAAATTTTAGTTTCCTAGAAAACATCTCACCAATTTTGCTAAGGCAATGTACAATAGATCTGTAGTTACAGAGACAAGTTTCCAGAAACGCTGATTGATTTATTCGAAATACAAGGAGAAAGAATTCATGAGGATATAAAGACACCGGAAGAGAATTACCAGGAAAGACAAGATCGGCATCTGATCGTAGCTTATAAATATTATAATAATTATCACAGGAACATTCAGCTGAACTATTCTGATAATTGTCACTTTAGAACCTGTTATAAAACAAACATCGTTTGCACTGACTTGACAGATCATTATATGCCATACTTTTACTTCAGAGTTACAAATAGTAACTCTAATACAGCTCATTCGCATACATAGTGCTGAAATATAGTGGTTTAGTAAGAAGTGGTGATTTCAGTAACGGCTAATATATTTTAGAATATGTGCAACCGAAGCTAGTACAGTTACTGGTAATATATAAAAAAAAAACATCCGCATTGTTGATATTCTTTTTCATATACGTAGAGATTGTTAGTCAGAATCAAACAGAATTGTTATGATAGATTGGTGATATGTTTGTTATTAGGAATCATCATACGAAATATGCCAAAGTAGATGTTTACATTCTAAGCTACGGATATATCTGTAGGTTATGTTAAAAAGTAAATAGATTGGTACCTATAAATCTATAGTGATATACATATATACATACGTATGAGAGTGTGTGTGTGTGTGTGTGTGTGTATGTATATATGTATGTATATAACTATGTATGTATATCTGCATGTATGAGTGTGTGTATCTACATATATACCTATGTTTGTGTATGTGCCTCCCTGATCGTCGAGTTTTGCTATGACTGAATCGGAGAAACAGCGTGCTTCAGTGAAATTCTGTTTTCTGCTGGAGAAAACGGCGGCCGAAACGGTTGTCATGCTTGGAAAAGGTCACAAGGATGCTGCTATGAACAAAACACGACTTTATGAGTTGTTTCCACGCTTTAGGAATGGTCACTTATCGCTTGAAAACCCACCTCGTTCAAAACGATTGTCGACCACCCGAACGAATGAAAACATCATGAAAATTCATGAAATGATATCGAACCATCACCGAATATATGACGAATTTTTTTTTTATATGACCCGGTGTGCCCTGAGTGAGAAATTCCGAATGAAAAGAGTTTCAGCAAATTTGTACCTCCTTTGCTCACGGAATAATAAAAGCAGTTACGACTAAATGCGTGTCATGAACTCAAAGAACAGTTGAAAGTTGATCAGGACATTACTTGTAAATTGTAGAACATAACTGTCACCACTACTGCACAAAGTTGGATATTGTATAGTTTAATACACGAAAGTACTAGTTTAGCCAGAAACGACGTTTAATATTCTATCATTTCGTACATTATATTATATTATATTATATTATATTATATTATTATAAGATTGTAAATAAAACGTGAAAATGATACAAATTTCGAATTTCTTGGAGTAATACATTCTTCTTTGCACAATCACACACACCTGTATATATATATATATAT
>NC_068992.1:55153528-55156051 GCF_001194135.2 Octopus bimaculoides
ACCACCACCTTCACCACCACCTTCACCACCACCACTGCCAACCCTTTCTCCGCCCTCTCACAACAAGGAGGAGAACATTGTTCAGCTTATTCTTAGATAAAATCTTTCTCAGATGCATATTGTTGCAGGATGATTATGATCTGAATGTATGCATGCTCTGGTATCATAGGAATCAGTTTTGTTCCTGAGCGCCAACTCGGCCCTGCCCTGAGTAAGCTCAGGAGAGACTAGACAAGCAGTAGAACCCGCAAATAAATCGGCAGAATACAACGACAATCTACTTCTGTATAGTTCCCATAAAAAAACCAACCTTCAGACTTTGGCATGATTGTCCATGATTGCTGATGCGTGTAGATGTGTCGTATGAAGAGAAATCTTCCATGACATTTATACATATGTTTATATTATTGAAAATTGAAAACAGAATACGGGATACGGGATCCGTGGTTTTAGAGCTAGCTTTTTAACCACACAGCTACGCCTGTGCCTATGTCTATACGAATGCTTATATATCCACATACGTATATGTGCACATGTATGTGTCAGTGCTCCTTTGATTTGTTACATAACCTTTGGAACGCGCTCTTGGCTTGTACTGTCTCTATAGTTGTCGAGAATTAAGAGCCCATATAACAAATACCTGACTTAAAATAATTTCTGTCATCGTTCTTGTCATCGTTCTTGTTGTCGTGTGTGTGTGTGTGTGTGTGTGTGTGTGTGAATAGAACAGTGTTAACCGAAATTCCAATATAACTTCGTAAGAGTAACAACATATTTTTATTGCAATGCGCTCCCCCAACGTAACAGTTTTAGTACAAAGTAAAGATGTGATGTTGACAGATATTGACTCAAACGTAGGCAACCGGTTGACACTGACTGCTTAATCAACTTCCATAGACATTCCTATAATGGCACTGATTATCCATTTGGAAATAGAATTGATATTTTCTGCTTCTGCAATAGTTTTTCAGCATCTCCTGCAGTTACTGTTTTCATATCCACCATTAAATGCATTTCATACTTGTTCCGTAATGAGATATTTGATGGAATATGGGAAGAAATTAAGATAATCTGAAAAATTGTCTTCTGTAAAAGAATGTCATTGAGGGAGCGCATAAGGAAAGATTTTGTCAAAGCTGTACGGTAAAAACCATTTTCGGCAGTTAACAGTAAAAACATTTCTGCATTGAAAGAGTTACAGAACTTCGCTTCATAATCATAAACTATCATGTTTGTTTACACCACGAAGTATTTCTGTCAAGTGTATTCGGTTTCTGTTAATATATAGCGTTAGATTGACATAGACATAGACGTTGGCATCGTCTTGTGGAAACAGTATAGTGTGAAATCTAGACAGATACCTGGTGTATACCGATAATTGACAGCGTTGCGTTGATTCTGTTTCTGAGAATTATATTTAAGTATGTCTGTCTATGACGTAATCAACCCTCAACCACTTACTATGTTCATTTACGTAGATAGATGAGGTTCTTGCAATATAAGCGTCGAATAGGACGGAGAGGCCATCGACATTGTCGCCGTTGGTGTGGGAGTTAAGGAACGAGAGGGCCAAGAAATGTGAGAAAGAAAGGGGGAGCGAGGAAAAGAAAAGAGAAAGAAAGTATGAGATTGAGTAAAAGATAGAGTAAGAGTCGCACAAAATTTAGATACATACCTACTATAAGGTGAGCACAAGTGTGTACGTACGCCGCTATATGTATATATAAATATAAAAAATGGAACAAAAACGCAATAGAGGACAATAGAACATTCGGACGGAT
This sequence comes from Octopus bimaculoides, assembly GCF_001194135.2. Classification (NCBI taxonomy): domain Eukaryota; kingdom Metazoa; phylum Mollusca; class Cephalopoda; order Octopoda; family Octopodidae; genus Octopus; species Octopus bimaculoides. The sequence continues at coordinate 55,155,310 of NC_068992.1, forward strand.
AGATGATACAAAAGCAGACAGGCGAAACAACGATTAGAAAGACGGGTCTTTACTCCTCAGTGAAGTATACCAGAAGCCCTTACCGTTTCGGGCAGTCACACCTGAGACAGTTCAATCTGGTTTCCTCCCCAAAAGTCTTTTTTTGCCTGTCCTTCTAATTGTTGTTTATCCTGTCTATCTTTGTATCGACTATTTGTCCAACAGTTTTATTGTCCTCCAAGCTAAGCGCATTAGACTTTTTTGTAAGCTAGCTAGCTAATGTGTACGGCAACAAAGACAAAAAAAAATAGATAGATAGATAGATAGATAGACAGACGTGGGGAAGGTGCACATGTTTGTTTGTATCTCTGTTTGTAAATAATTATGTGATATATGTGCGTAAAATTTGCAGGGTCAAAATACTACATCAGTGTTTGTATTTTTTTTTTAACCTTAGAGGTAAATATTTGATTAATTCGCTTCAATAACTTCACGCAGATCCTTCGCAGAGTATTAGCCGTTCTTCGGTGAAGTGGAAGGAGTGCTAGCAATAATATACTTAACGCTGATTCATATACTGAAGAATGTAGTATTCACTCTCATACCTCCGTGAAGCATGCGATGGATTTAATTATATAACTCTTTCTACGTATACACGTAAAGACACTCATGCAGGCCAAACTATACAGGCATAATTACACATTTACACCAACGTACATGCATACACAAAAAGATGTATACGATATATATATATATATATATA
>NC_068992.1:55156145-55161745 GCF_001194135.2 Octopus bimaculoides
TATGTATGTATATGTGTGTGTGTGTGTGTGTGTGTGTGTGTGTGTGAGTGTTTTACTGATTCCTAGCTTTTGACTAGTTATGCTAGAGAAAGGCCATCGAATGCTGCCAGGATCTTCGTTAATTTTTTTGTTTTTTCTCGAGACAACATTTGAATCAGATATCTTTCATTTTAATAACTTGTTTGGTTGTAACTTCATTCTGTATGTTGTTACTCAAAAGGATTTCGAATGTTTAAGCATGTTAACATCTACTCCATGTAAATGTGGGTATTTTTTGTCGATAAATCGAACAAACTGGAGTGAACGATTAGATAAATTTTACAGAAGCTTCATATTTGTAAGTTAAAACGAAAATTCATAGATATATATAAGGAAATCCATCACCTGGAAGTGGGAAACGATGGCCCATTCGATTGATCGAGTAATAACAAGCTGCGTTCGTTTGAAAAACATGTTCTTGTAGGATGCAGTCATAAGTCATTTTGTTCAATCTATGTCTTCTAAACTCAATAAAATGTACGTCTATATCTACTATATGAAGCTGCTAAATTGCAGCATGATAAGAAGGGAGCTTCTCGCAGCCTCAAGAAGCTCCCTCGCTAGAAATTGCAGTCAAACCTCAATCAAAATCACATTTGTCGATTTTACAATGAGAAGGATACATTTGATAATGGATAACAGTTGAAATGATATAGGCTATATGCCTACTAAGTCAGTGTTTACACGAAGTAAACGAAAAAGAACTGCTTGGCAATGAATCACTACAGCTGTATCAATGGCAAAATACGACGCAAAATTCAACAACATATAAATAGTACAAGTTGGGGCACATTGGATAATGGTGTCGTAGATACATTATATACAGAACAAAAGACAGGGGCTGGTCAGGTACATTGGAATGTTGTTGATCATAATTATATACTACAGAACAGAAAAGTCATCTCATATCGCTATTTCTTCGAAGAATTTCCGAAGACGGGTCTTAACCTTGAAATATAGAAGAAGGTAGAGGTATAAACCACCGATTTGTATTATTCCTTATAACTTAGTTTTGATTTTTATAAGAAAAGTAAAACGTTACAATATATCATATATCGTACATTGCTTCGTGCAAACTACTATACTACTCTACGAAAATTATATTTCAAACACCAAACAACATATTTTGCTATGTGATTCATGCAAATCTCCCAGTGTTGGCAATGAGGGACAGTTAATCATTTTAAAATGCAAATAGTCCTTTTGGTGATGATTTGGACTGAAATAAATGCAGTGTTTTATAGGATCGCCAGCAGTTGTTGAATGGAGTGAGGAATATATAACGAAATCGGTGACGTGGCCCGAATATCTGCAAGGGAATAGACTTTTTAAACGCATCAAAAGGGCCAGATTGTCGATGGTGTTAGAGAGGAAGGCAGATTTTGTACATCAACCAGGCAAACCGTAACCGGATTAAAGCTAAGAATATAATGAGCCGGAACAAATATCACAAGGTATCTGCTCCAGCGTTTCTACACTGGCAATCCACCGCCCTAAATGGGTACTTTACTCATCGATCCCGAAAAACTGAAAGGTTAAGTTGGTTTCTGCGTTATTTGAACCTAGAAGAATACAGAACATTTTATTCGATTCTCTAACCATACTACTAAATCTTTACTCTCACCAATACGGGATGGCCACACTTGGAACAACTTCTTTTATCGTATTATGGCTGATTTGGTTCTACACAACAATAACGGTAATAAAAAGATATATAATTACATTAGTGTCAAGGAAAACAATGACATTTGTCAATAGGTCATCAACCTTCAGAAAATCCTACACATTTTCATTTCAATGTAGTAACATATCTGTACAATGACTTCCTAGTTTTTTTTTTTATCTATATAAATGCTATTTGAATTCTCATTTGATGTTTTGGAATTATAAAACATGAATTTTATTTGTTATTTTCCATTGCAAAACTCTCTTATATTAGAGAAAATCGATAGTGAGTAAAAGAAAACAATACAAAGGCAAGCGCATCTAATAAGCGCATCCAAATGAATAGGTAACTACTGTAATTCGATAAGGGATGAATAGAGAGGTGTTCAATATGCAACTTAAACATTGTGGGCCGTTTTTCACGAAGTGCTTATTTCATTAGCGATACCAGATTTCGAAAAATAAGCTCACCGACTTATTTGTTTGTTAGTTATGCAGTTGTTAGTTATGCAGTTGTGATTGTAGTTAATATACTACATACACTTTATTTACCGCACATAAATTGCCGAGTGTTTGCTTTCAGTGTGTACAAAATTGTAATTTTGAAATTACTTGAGTATTAGCAGAAAAATAAACTTGAAAAGAAGGATAAAAATTGAAGGTTTTTTTTCTGGTAAATTGTATATAAATCTGACAGTAACACTTTGGTGTTGCAGTGTCAAACAACTGTTATTGTATCAAAAACAGCACGTTCTTATTGATCCATGAAAACATTAGACTTTATGCTAGATTTAAATACAATATCGGCGAACAAATAAAATATTCAGGCATCATATCAGATTGCAACACTTTCATTACGAACAAAATTCCCTCGCTATTTTTCTTTCTCTTCCCATCTCACTCTCTTTAAAAGCCTACAAATACACATTCGAATATATGATATCATTATTGAGTTAACAATGATTGAACATTTATTATGGACTGGACACATGAAAGGATCCAGGGATCTCTGAAGTTTAAGAAACGTTGTCCATCTTGTTTATAGAATTCAGCAAACAAATTATTTGCGGAAGCTTAGTGATGTCTTCCAAGTCGATTATTAATTATTATTATCATGTGAAACAGTGAAAATCCATGATGTAGATATTCATTTTTAACACGTTCTGGAAGATTCGGATGCGAAAATGTAAATTGATGTCTTTGGAGCACGAATAACACCCGATTTTATCTATTGTTTCGTCATGTTTGAACAAGCAGCCCAGTCATCAGTGACCCTTATCATTCTATCCTGAGATCTATGTTCGGCCCCCTCGTAGCAACATGTCTACTTCGATCCCTCTCATCTAGAACTTCCAGTCATGCGCAATAACAATAAACATCCTGCAGTGCACGCTTGCGCCCTTTTCTTTTAGTAAAAAAACTACATGTCATGGCATTTTTGTTATGAAAATAAAACTAAGTACCCTTAAATTAATACTTGAAAACTGAAACAAAGTAGATGATATGTGCTGCAGCGGTCTTTATGTGCATGTTTACAGTGAACCGTTCAGAAAATCCTACACGAGATAAGGTCAAATAATTCTAGATACTTGTCTACAACCGACAGCGTTGTCTATCGACGTGAGGATTTGTGTTTAATCAAACATAAAATTTACAGATAATAAATCCGTTAAAATATTAACTTTTCATGCGTTAACCACTTTCCACTGTTTAAAAATTGAACGTATTCGATCAATGGACTTTATAGAAATATCAATGTCAAATGTCATTCAATTCATAATCTACTTACAGAAAGAGAAGATACATATCAAATAATATCGTTCTTGATATAGAAACATCAAATAAAAAAAAAATGGATGTATGACCAATCCCGTAATGTATCTGGTGATTCGATTGCATGATTAGAGCAAAGCTGAGATTAAACAAAAACAACCGCTTGAGTGTGTCTAAGTAGAGATAATCTCACGTTCCAAGTACACAATGACCTGAAACTCACATCATGTAATTATCAAAAAATCACGATGTAAAGAGTACGATATTTTTCCGAAAATTATTGTCTGATAAAACCATATTTTACAGGAATTTGAAATATAATTTCTAATTACGTATGGAAGATGCTAATGAAAAAATATACTATTATAAACACTAGACAGGAACAGGCTACGTGATGACCATACTGGATTTAATATACGTTTAAAGGCTTTAAAGAAACATACATTACCATCTATAGTAATTATACTAGTTAACATAATGATTGTAATAATTAATGATATTATTGCAAATAATATTAAAACAATTTTAGTAATAATCATAATATTATTATTATTTGCAGGTGTAAACCTAAACATAAGTGAATTACTTATGAATAAATAATGAACTCCAAACAGTGAAATGTAAACAAAACTGCTGCAATTGATTGTAATATGAATGAACATTGTATAAATCAAGTAGAGGTGATTATGAGACCAGAATTCAATTTGATTTAAAAAGTAACACTATAGCCTTTTACTGAATACCAAAGCCGGAAGCTTGTTTCAGTTAGTTCACTTTTAAAACGTCGTAAGTGATGGGCCCTTGGTGAAATTGCAGCGACTAGGATGCATAATTGTGTACGGAGCAATGTGTGGTTACTGCAACCGAAACACATGTTGGTCATTTTTATGAATGGTGTAGAAAACTTTTTTTAATAAAAAGTTTTGGATGTAAATAAATCTCCACTCCCGTCTTCATTTTCAGTTACACACGCACACACGTATATATATATATATATATATATATATATATATACATAATTCATAGACGTGCATAAATACACATTTTCTCTCATATATAAGCATACACTCACACTCACACATAACTGTGCATAGATTTGAAAGGCTTGTTATAAACTATAAGCCATTCTCAAGAAAAGAACTAAAGATGTTAGACACCAAGAATAATATTGTGATTCAGATTAGTAGCCACATATTTCGCTTTATATTAGCATTTTCAAACAGATGAGTGTTTCGTTTAATCTACTGAATTTACAGACGAAAACGTGAAGCGTAGTAGGTACTCTTGTCTTTTTTTTTAAAGTATAATTGTAAAGACACAGCTTTTTATGTTAAACTGAACAGGAATACATACTGAATGAATTGGCGTTTGAAAGAGAAGGATGTGTGTCTGCAGAAGTTCATTGATGAATTAAATACCGAAAGTGACAAAACAAAGATTTATCATTAAATACCGAGGCTCAACAAAAATGTGTAGTCAACTAAATGACAAGCAAATCACAAAGAAGTGAAACAGAACCAGTGCGTGTTTATTATTTTGCGTACCTCCCGAGATGCAGCCAAACTTAGTTTTTACGAAGTTATAGATAAAATAAAGAAAGCGATCTAAAGCAATAAGATAGTAGCAAACATTGAAACAACTTAGATATTCATGAGTATGAAAGGCCACAATAAAGGTTTGTATAAAGGATGTAGAAAGTGAAATATATGAAATCTAAATAGTAGATAGTGTAATTAAGTGAAACTTTGTGATAATCCAGGATTTAGATTTTAATTATAATAAGGGAACTCAACTTGATTAATGCAGTTTTTGAGATAACATATATTATAATAGTTTCATTATACAATATGATAGCTTAGTATTGTAGGACAGAAAAGTGTTGCTCCATGTCATCTTTTTCTCTTTCTAGATATACTTCTTCCTCCTCCTTCTTTCCCTACTCTTCTTCTTCTTTTTCTCCTCCTCCTCCTCCTCCTCCTTCTTCTTCTTTTTCTTCTTCTTCTCCTCCTCCTCCTCCTCCTTCTTCTTCTTCTTCTTCTTCTCCTCCTCCTCCTCCTTCTTCTTCTTCTTCTTCTTCTTCTTCTCCTCCTCCTCCTCCTCCTCCTTCTTCTTCTTCTTCTTCT
>NC_068992.1:55162520-55167120 GCF_001194135.2 Octopus bimaculoides
CTTCTTCTGCTTGTTAATCGTATAAAATTAACTAAGAATGCGCTATTGTTAAGTGCCACAGTGAACATAACAGTATATGAAGCTTCTCACAAAAGCAAAGAAGCTAGTTTGTGCACTTTGTGTATAAAAGCACATTTCCAAGAATTTTCAAATTATACTTGGCTGGTCATATTTCACCTGATAAAAGTGAGGATGACCAAGGAGGTGAAGATTTCTCTCTCTCTCTCTCTCTCTCTCTCTCTCTCTCTCTCTCTCTCTGGTTTGCAACGTATCTAGATGCTACATTAACTATCCTTGGAAGTCATTAGTTTATGTTTCGTATAATTCTAAGTGATATTTTCAGTTGAAATAACATTCTCCCTTTTACACGACTGTCTTGAGCGGCACAATCCTCTCAACTCGCATGTGGTTTCCTTGCATAAGCCAATTATGTGCAAATGAATTAATCACTGTTGTAGTCATGTCAGTGAAACTGAGTAGAGAGAGATGTGCGGAAGCCTGTCAAAAGGATTGTAACTCTATTTTCAAAGGTTCAGATTTAGTACATTGTGCCACGCTGATTCTTACAAAACGTTTTCAACAAAGGTACACGACTCTATGGAATATTCAGCCACATGCACACGCTTTCATTGAATAGTTATCTTAGTAACTTGTAGGGACCGTATTTTGTTATGCAACCATAATATACCACAAAGTATATTAAACGTTTTTATAGATCAATACTGTGTTCTACCGTGTTAGCAGTGCTATTAAATCACTTGTTAAGTTTATCCCTACTGATTTCCTATCGAAATTATATCTAAGTGCGCCTAATGTAAACAACAATGAGATCGAAGATCTTCGGTCTCATTATTGTTAACATTAAGCGCGCTCGGATAGAAAAAGTCGTAACAAATTAGTGCTGGCTATAATTTCTATAGCAAGTCTGTAGAGATAACATTAAGAAGTTGATAACATTAAGAAGTTGATAACATTAAGAAGTTGAACAACTGAGGACTCACAATTCAAAGAAGAGGAAATCTAGCTATTTATTTACGTAAATATATGCAAAGATAGTGAGAAAGAGAGATAGACAAACAGTGAGGAACAAGGAGTGAGAGAGGCAGTGGGTGAAAAAACGAGAATGAGAGAAAAACCGAGAGAGGAATCCAAACGCGTAACCAATATAAACGTCTTATAATTTTTCGAGTATTAAATTTCAAATCCTATTTCCACTCCATGTATCAATAAATATGGCGCGCCACTATTAGATTGACAATACTTTACGAGATACAAACTAATGTCGGCAAATGTATAATAATGCTTTGCGCCACATGCAGATAGGTTTGAGCAGATATTTGTATGGTTTCAGCTGAGACCATAGTTTTGCTTCTGCACATGTGTAAAAATCGCATTTTTGTTGCTAAAGTTCATCATTAGTACTAAACGAATTTGTGTTTTGATACTTCTAAAAATTCTATCTCTAAGCATAATGGTAGATGGAAACGAACATCATTGTTCAAGAAGTTGTATGTATGTATTTCCTTAGATTCAAACACAGTTAATATAATGAGAATAGCTTTTAAAATGAAAAGTAATACTGAGTGCGTAGGTGTATTATGTAAACTTCAACAGAACTATTTCATGGAATGATTTCTTTCTTTCCCATTAACAAAACTATTAGGGCAAAGTAAATGTGAATATACATACATAAATACACACGCACGCATAATATTCACATACATACATACACACACACACACAAACACATATATGTGTGTGTATATATATATATATATATATATATATATACATGTACATGCATACGCACAAAATATACATATAGATGTATTGGTGTACATACATACATATATACATGCATATACATATGTGTATATATATGCATAAGTTTCTATAATGTGTATTTGGATATGTTCATCTATATGTGTGTGTGTGTGTGTGTGTGTGTATGTGTGTGTGTGTGTGTGTGTGTGTGTGTGTGTGTGTGCGTGTGTGTGCGTGTGTGTGTGTGTGTGTATCTATATTCATTCTGAGGTACTAATTTTATTGGTGACAAAGAAAATCGCAATTTCATAAAATAGCTTTGTCAAAGATAGGATTTTGTTTTTCTGTATGTATGTATACAGGCATATATACAGTTCTTGACCAAAATCTGAAAACGTCGATAAATTCCTCGATTTTCCTAAATATATTTGAAATAGAGATAAAAACCAATTATTTACAATAAATCTGCAACAATAAAGTTTTTAATGTATATTACGTATTGTGCTCTATGGAATACACGAATACATATTACCGTATATCACATAGGATATATGAATCATTAAACATGATTTCGTAACTTCATCTTGTATTCGAAATCTATTTTTATTCCATGAACTTCAATATTTTATAAATTTGTGGACTTAAACTAAAAATTGATTTAAATTGTCGCGTTACGTGGCAATTGGATCTCGTTCATGAAAATATCAATTGAACTATGTCTCACTTTTGTCAGACAGGTGGCTACACATCATTTGTAAACCAGAGATCTCGCCATAACACATCAAATAGATTGGATGATTCATCGACGAAGAGCGGAAGAGCGAGACGCAACCGTCGGTAGACTAGACGTCGAGTCGGGTAGAGCCGAGTCGTCGGAAGTGAGAGTTGAGTAGAGGTCATCTGCACGAGCGATATAACATTAACCATCTTCGGATTGATAACGAAAGATGCTACGCGTTCAGAGAGTAGGAGATAAAACCAGATTAATGCTAAACGTTGGTCTAAAGCAAATCTGACGCATTACTGAAACAAACGAACATCATATTGAATATTAAACACTGTAATATTGATATATGTGCTATTGTAAACTGATTTGACGGAATCTAAATATTTTGTAATAAATTACATACCACGTTTTCCCTCTACATGTTCCTCTACGAACCTACTTTTGTCAATGTCTTCGAATTTTTGACTCAGAGTGTATCGATATAATAAATATATATAACATGGTTGTCCGCTATAACATAAAATCAAAAGCCTTAATTAGAGTATAAAACTATATTTTGACAATGCACACTAACTTCTGAACAAGATTACATAGCTGTTTATTTCATGATAAAACCCTATGGTTTCTTTTACATCATCAGTTATAATATAAAATCTTTATATAGTCAGCAGGACTTATGAACACACCCGGAGCAAGTCACAAAGAGATATCTTCATAACGAATAAAATGAAAAATACAAAGCAAGTCAGATTGGCGAACAGGTTCATTATGACGCTGGAGCATGATGTTCTCATCACAGGCAATTCTTTATCACTTGCAATAGATGATCGTTGCCAATGAGACACGATCAAAGCGCCGTCATGACTAATGATGATATACATACATTTACATATAAACACACTTCTGCATTGTGTAGGCGTAGCAGTGTGGTTAAAAAGCTTGCTTCCCAACCATGTTGTCTTGGATTTAGTTCTACTGCGTGATACTTTAAACAAGTTGTTGTTGTTGGCACTCCATCGCTTACGACGTCGAGGGTTCCAGTTGATCCGATCATCGGAACAGCCTGCTCGTGAAATTAACGTGCAAGTGGCTGAGCACTCCACAGACACGTGTACCCTTAACGTAGTTCTCGGGGATACTCAGCGTGACATAGTGTGACAAGGCTGACCCGTTGAATTACAGGCACAACAGAAACAGGAAGTAAGAGTGAGAGAAAGTTGTGGTGAAAGAGTACAGCAGGGTTCGCCACCATCCTCTGCCGGAGCCTCGTGGAGCTTTAGGTGTTTTCGCTCAATAAACACTCACAACGCCCGGTCTGGGAATCGAAACCGCGATCCTATGACCGCGTGTCCGCTGCCCTAACCACTGGACCATTGCGCCTTCATCTTAAACAAGTACCTTCTACTAAAACTCCGGGCGGAGCAAAACATCCTCGGTGGATTCGCAAGACGTCGTTTATAAGTATGAATATAAGTAAATATCTATGTGCTTGTATGCATTTTACTTCATATAACGCTTGTGCCTTATCCCAACGTAACAACCGGTGTTAGTTTGTTTGCGGCGCTGTAACTTAGCGGTTCGGCAAAAGAGCCGACACTGTAAATACTCGTCCGTAGAAATAAGTCCTGTGGACGATTTCTTCGACTAAACCCTTCAAGGCTGCGCCCCAGCACGGCCACAGTCCAATGGTTGAAACAGTCCAGTTGAAAGGTAAAAGATAAACAATAAAAGATATATTGTTTCATTCCTTTGACCATTTTTAGGGGATTTATGTTACACTGACCCATAATACCTTCAACAAGTGATATATATTGTGCGACTAAATGGGTTAATGTCTTTTGTACAACAGTTGCTAAGAAGGTGAATAACCACCAAAATGTGTTTTTTTGTTTCCCGCGCGCGAATTTGTGCGAATTTTTGTTTTATTTACGGGGTATACTTGATTGCTGCCGCTTATGAAATTCATTTCAACAAAATTCATAACATCAATTACTAGCTGAGTCGTTTTTCATTCTCAGTAACTACGTAACGAAATTCGATTAGCTAAAGTTGTTAGCACTCTGTCTGTCTGTTTCTGTTTCTCTCTCTCACTCTCTCTCTCTCTCTCTC
>NC_068992.1:55168766-55170471 GCF_001194135.2 Octopus bimaculoides
ACACACACACACACACACACACACACACACACACACACACACACACACACACACACACACACACACACATGTGGAAGGGGAGACGTGGGAAACCTTTGAGGAATAACTAACCTTCAATGCACATTAAACTGAAATTGATAATACTACTCTAACAAAGAAATTTATAGAATCATTAAACGCATACGAGAAAGAGGAAACTGATTAGATTAGGCTGATCGAAGAACACAGGATAAGATTTACGAAACACCTAAAAGATGGATGTCTTATTAAAACCACGTTAATTGCCTCGCACCGACTACCGTATGCATATTAGAACATATAGGCTGTTTCGTGCCCTGTCCCACACCGAATATATTTACAGGCAAGTATACAAGGATTCTAATTTGCGATGCTCTGCCCCACTCTTGCAACTGAGTTGTCATTTGTGGATGATTTATTTATATTCCTTTTAATTATATATTCGGTTTTATATTATTATTTATTTTTCTATGATGTATCACGTAAAAGTTAAACGTATTCAATGTTGTTCCAGTAAAAAGAAGAAGATCTAAAAATCATTTGTTCAATTAGAATTTTCTTTGTTCGAAAGTCAGCAATTGTTGACTGATTCGTAGCCATTCAATGAAAATGTAGATCACTTGTTCGTAAAGTCAATAACAAATCATAGAAAATTATTGGCTTTGTTAGTAAGAATAGCAACCATAATGAATTATATATAGTTTCTATTTTTATACCCCACATACAAACAACAAAAGCAATCAGAACTGTCGATCTTATTACTAGAATAGTATAAAAATAATCAAACTGCACTTGGTTTATGATAAATAGAAGCTAACGTAGAATAGATTTCAGACAGAACACAACAAATGATAAATTACGTGAATGAAAACGCGTTTTTGTATATGTACATAGATACCCTCTTGCTTACAACGTAATTTGGATAATGTGCTGAAGAGACAAATGTGTACAAACAGATGAAAGGCCATCCATTAAGAAGTACTAAGTTAAACGTACCTGTATTTAAACAAATAGCAGATATACTGTAGAGGCTAAATCAAGTAATTGTCACGCTTAGGGGTTTAGATGACCAAAAACATCAGACACTTACTATCACTATTGTTTATTGCTATCAGAGCTACCTCAAATAGTTTTACTGCATTTTAGATAGCCACAACTTAACAAAAATGATACCTAGTTTATTATCGTTCAAAATTTCTGATTTGTTAAAATTTCTGTTTGGTTAAATTAACACACTTGACAATGATAAAACTAAGACACAATGATGCAAATGAAAAACCTGCCATAAGTATTGTGAATATATGCAAAGAGACAGATACATTTATAATTGAACATATCTAGAACATATTAGTATACATAGGTACATACACGCACCACATAGATACAAGTACGTATCTATGTATGTGACTGCGCATGTATATATAAATATATATATGTTAAATTCAAATTACTGTAAACATAAACAAACAAACGGAAGTTTGCTTTTAGAACTGTTGAAATGTCTTAGAAAGTTAAAGAATTGATTTTTAAATTCTCAAACGCAGTCTCATAGCTGGCTGCCAACATTTTTTTCTGCAAAATAAGGGTAGCTTATCCTGTTCAGGCTATATTATTAGCATTATCCTGCGTTTGAGAATTTAAAAATAACTTCTATAAATATATATGTATATATATATATATATATATA
>NC_068992.1:55171249-55172087 GCF_001194135.2 Octopus bimaculoides
TATATATATATATATATATATATATATATATATATGATGAGAAACAGAGAGCCGTCTGTTTTATTGATATAACAAATTTGGTAAGTAAAATAATGTTGCTTTGTGTATCAAATTTATATTACAATTTTTTCCTAGAAATACTTATATAGCAGAAACATTAGACAAATTTCATATATTCATTCTGTTGTTTTATAATAACCCATTGCTATCTTTATTTCCCCACTCTCTCCATTCTGTTTATACCTTTCGGTTTTTCTCTTCTTTCTTTTATTTCTTCTTCTTTCTGTCATTCATCCATAGATTATTATATACCTCCTTTCATATTTCCTTCTCTTTTCATATATTTTCTTGCTTTCGAACGTTTTATCCTCACGCCTGAAACAGCTCTCAAAGAAATGCAGAACATTTATGAATACACCTAAATGAATTCATAGCGTTTGGAGTTCATATTAGCGCATATACTTATATGAAAATCGTTTGCTAATCTATTGATGTAGCATTCCACATATATTGTATTATTTATTTCTTTACCTTATCATTCTTTACACTATATATATGTACATAATATTCGGGATTTAGCCAAAACATGTATGTTCCTATATATCCAAGCATCTTATCAATTTTATTTCTCATGTGTTTCTGGTAATGTAGCTTGTTTATGTATCTATCTATTTATCTATCTACGTAGATGTACCTATGAATTTATCTATCTGTCTACCTCTGTCCACACACATACACGCACACACAGACATACACATATACGAACACATATATACATATGTATTTGCATGTATTCCATTCGTATACGTTTTATATATATACGTATATATATATATAT
>NC_068992.1:55174402-55177243 GCF_001194135.2 Octopus bimaculoides
ATATATATATATATATATATATATACATACATATACACAGATATATATATATGTTATATTTATATGTATTAAATCATAGAATATCGCTGGTATGACAAAGTCCATACTTCATCTCTGCACAACTGTATTATTAACAGAAAGGAAAATAACAACATACGTTGCATAAGCATACAAGCGAAGCACGGTGATTATTATTATTAGCTTTAAACAAATTCTAAGAAAAAAAAAATTGATGCTATTCAAAAGAAAAGAGATATAATGTGGTGACGTGGATCAAAAAAAAATATATCTACAGTAACCCAGATTTTTCTAGCTTTTCATGAGGTACGAATACAAGCTTGGAAGCTACTAAAATTGCTTACCCACCTGCGCTATCTAACAACCAGATCTCACTTGAATCACATCCTATTGTGCTTAAGAATGAACGTATACATTGGATAATGTAGTTCTCGACATATTTTTGAAATACAGTCGCAATTTTCACCGTGGCAGTGCCTTTAGTAATCCTTCTGGTAAAGCAGAGCTGATGAGGGATTGAGCTTCAAAAATGCATCATTGCATTGCTTTCGTTTTTGGTTCAATGTTAGGTATTTTTTTGTTTGTTGTATACTTAATATTTACTTCACCAATTAGCAATGAGAATCATCACATTCATTTAAGTATTGTTTATTCAAATCTTGTTATAGGCGTGGCTGTGTGGTAAGAAGCTTGTTTCTCAACCACTTGATTCTGGGTTCAGTCCCATTGTGTGACACTTTTAGCGGGTGTCATCTATTATAGCTATGACAGACGGAAACTGAAAGAAACCCATATCCAAAATGGAGACGAACACCATCCATCCATGTGAAGGGCTTGACAGATTAAGATATCAAGATATTTTTCTTGATAACCAATGGTAGCCTTAATCCACAAATAAAGAAATTTTACCTACCAATGCGGTGCGGTGTTGAGCACTGATTCCCGATGTTCGAATTTACACACACACACACACATGTATATACGTATGTATGAATGTATGTATGCATGTATGTATGTATGTGTTTGTGTTTGACCTTCACCACCGCTTCGCAACTGATGCTTGTGCTTACTCCCCGTAACCTAGCGGCTCGGCAAAAGGGACGGCTAGAATAAGTACCGGGCTTAAAAAATAAAGTACTGGGGTCGATTGCTTCTACCAAAAAATTTTCAAGGTAGTGCTCCAGCACCACCGCAGTCTAATGTCTGAAACATAAAATATAACGTCCCTGCTAAATCATTGCATGTTTCCCACATGACCATATGATTTCAAATCTCACCGAGGTCACATTTCGTTTTCATCTCTCAGGGTTCAATAGAACGAATCCCATTCATGTACTGCGGGCAATAGAAGGGATTATATCAGCTTTATGCCCCGATTTCGGTCAGAATACCTAGTGGTATTTGTGAGAATACACACGAGTTGTTATGTTGGTGTTTGACAACTTTGTATATGAAATAACTTTGCACTGTCAAATAAATGTTTTGATATGCGTTTACATCATGTATTTATGATATTTCCTGTTTTAATTGACAATTCCTACATATAATGGAATTAAAGCTATTGCTTTCTCATATATATTTATTTATGTATTCTCTTGTTTCACTAAACTAAACTTATCAAGTTCTATTACTTCTTAAATTAACTATGAACGCTCAAAATCTTGCTCGATTTTGTCTCTGCTATCTAGAATTACAGTGACGTTGTAATCAAGAACGACAACATTCATAACTTGTATTGCTCTGTTAAACCAACACAAATGAACTGAACTGGCTGTGATGAAATATTACTTTTGTTCTATCTAACAAACTGGACTAAAGTTTGGCAAGTATTATGATCAATTATTTGCTTTAAGCTCTCGCTTTAGTTTTCATCTTCACAGGTGTTTATTTTTCTTTTAATGAATCACATACTTGTTACAATGTAGTACATAATAGGCATCTGTTTTTGTCCATAAATGTTTAATAATACATCGAAAATATTATATTATATGTAAGCAGATACTTGTTATTCTAATACTACTTTTTATGGAAATGCTACAATAAAATTTTAATTTGTAAAAGTAGATTTACTATCGATGTCAGTCTGAGATTAGTATACAGTCTCTGATTAGAATACTGACGCTCACGTTTATAACTTTCTTACGAAAACCTTTCAAGTTCTCTGACATCAATTTTATTATTTTGTGGCAATAGTAATTCAGTCGATGATTTATTGATATTTTATCCGATTTCTATAATTAACACCGATATTGCTTATTAATCGAAATCAATATGTGGTACAATGTTACGTCACGACTAGAATTTATGTGAGGTTATAGCTAGTTATATCTCTGAGTCAGTAGCGCATTTTCGGTTCTTCTTGTGAGAATTTTCTGATACAGCGCTTAATATACTCTGTTCGAAAAGCCGCGAACATAGCATTTACTTTTTTGGTATCTAAAATATAGATCTTTCCTACTGCATTAGTAGTTGTGTGAACGTTGTTATCTATATTATGTAGCACACAGAACACACCTTCAGCCCCTCACCACACACACACACACAAACACTATATATAATAATAATAATAATAATAATAATAATAATAATAATAATAATTATTATTATTATTATTATTATTATTATTATTATTATTATTATTATTATTATAGGGGAGGTGGTGAGCTGGCAGAATCGTTAGCACCCTGGGCGAAATGCTTCGATGCATTTTGCCCATTGCTACGTTCTGATTTTAAATTCCACCGCGGCTGTCTTTGCCTTTCATCCTTTCGGGTTCGAAGAAATAAGTATCAATGTAACACTGATGGCCGATGTAATCGGCTT
>NC_068992.1:55178236-55178917 GCF_001194135.2 Octopus bimaculoides
TATATGAGAGCGTTAGCTATTATATATATATATATATATATATATATATATATATATCGTGAGAGAGAGAGGGGGGTAGATAGATAGATAGATAGATAGAAGTAAAGATAGATAGGTACCGGCAGTAACCAGTGATGTTTTACTTCCGACGGAAGTAACTTGTGGATGCAAACTTAAGACAAACGACGCGATTCATTAAAGGTTGCGATACAAAGTATATAAATAACAAAATGGTAGACTGATATTACAACTCTTTGCCATGATTTTACCTCTGACTAATAATCACTCGGCCTCTGTCAAGTCAACCCAGAATCAGATGAAAGAATATATGTAAAGTGATAAAACTTGGAATAATATTAAATGAAAAACGATATTAAACCGAACAACGTTGCTTTTATACTTAAATCACTCCAGTTTGTTACAATATATTATAATAATTAATATGTCATAACATTTAGAACGAGTAATGCTTTATTTGAAAGAGGAGACTGAAATATTGTAATGTGACATTTGAAAAGAAATTATATTGTTAGGAACAGGGAGAAATAAATTTAATTATAAAAACGAAATATGACACGAATTATGTAGGGCCTTGTAAGGTAACTGTCAGTCGTTATCTCACTACACATATACACACACTCAAGAATTTGTATACATATATATTTATATATATATATATAT
>NC_068992.1:55179611-55181837 GCF_001194135.2 Octopus bimaculoides
ATATATATATATATATACATATATGAATGTCTATAGAGCGATATGAGTATATATAAATACACACACGCATGCACACGTACATTCTTTTACTCTTTTATACTTTTACTTGTTTCAGTTATTTGACAACGGCCGTGCTGGAGCACCAACTTTAGTCAAACAAATCGACCCCAGGACTTATAGTAGAAAACACCTGCCCAAGGTGCCATGCAGTGGGACTGAACCCAGAACCACAGAGCCACACATTCTTTTCTTTTTATTTTCTGATTTCAGACATCAGACTGCGACCATGATAGGGTACTGCTTTGAGGAGTTTTTGAAAGTCGAATGGAGTTTTTCAGTCGAATAAGTTCCACAATACTTATATTTTATAAAGTCTAGTACTCATTCTATCGGTTCGTTTTGCCGAACCGCTAATTTTCAGGAGCTTAAACACGCCAAAAGTAGTTTTCATGCTAAGGTGGGGTATAACACGGACACAAGCACACACGCGTACATGCACGCACACACGCACGCACACACACACACACACACACACACACACACACACACACACACACACACACACACACACACACACACACACACACACACACACATATGACGGGCATATATATAACTCACAAAATGCCATGCAGTGGAACTGGACTCGGAACTTCATGCCATGCAGCCTGAAAAATCCATTCAGGAAAGAAAATAAACTTGTGTTAATTGCAGAAGTCTTAAAACTACACCAAAATAAGTGAAACTTTAGAAACCCAGAAGGCGATGGAAGTTGAGTGTTGAAAAGAAATGTATATGTTCAGTTTAACAGAAACCGACTTAGGTGCATATTTAGATGTAAATCAAATAATAAATAAACCGCTCTTTATGAAGAATAAAAATAATCTAAAAGAGAAATAATTAGTCTTGGCAATACAGAAAGGTTACAGGAGAAGCATGTCTGAAAATGAATATGGAGGACAGTATTTTGCAAACAACTACAACCGATAAATAGTGGAGGTTGTTATAGTTTTTTCATTCTTTTTGCTTTATTTTTCTTTCCTTTTCTAAAGGCAACGTAAATCTGGTGATCGCAATGACGAATATAAAGGTGGGACAAAATTTCCTTAACGAATGTAACTGGGAAAACGATGGAAAAGAATTAAAACATGAGCAAGCAACAATATATCGATCTACAAGACAAGATATTAAAAATAAAACGAATAAGCAGGCATACATCGTGACTTAAGTTCATCCAAAATGAATAATGTTGTAATCTCAATCAGACTTTATAGAAATTTGAAGGTGGAATGTTTGTTTATAACAAGGACGATGAATCGACACAAAAAAAACAATTCTCTCCACTAAACAAAACTGGTTATTATGAAGTAAACCAAAGTAATAATTATCCACTAAAAGAAAGTAATTATGATTAAGCAAGCAAAAGATGACCTCAAGGAGGAATTCATCAAAAGCAGGAATAAAATAAACTTAATAATTTCTATGATCATAAGACTTATTTCTCCTTCTCTACTAAACCTATAATTATCTGTGATAAAGAGGAAAACCCGAAACGGTGAATCACTCCTTTAATATTTGGCATATCGTTTTCAGTACAGTCACAACTTAATTGTCATTGCAGCCTTATATTTTTCAACACTTTTTTCTATATGTATTGCGTGTCTAACTTCATAAGTTATTTCTTTGTCTGCTCCACTTACACTATTTCTACTTCTATGTATGTATGTATGTATGTATGTATGTATCTATCTATCTATCTATCTATCTATCTATCTATCTACCTATCTATCTATAAGAAGGTAGTGCTGCCCTGGGTCAAGAGCGTGGGTGCTGGAAGACCCTAAATCTGGCAACATGACATTCCACCATACCACAGAAGCAAGAGAACACAGTCATGGCTATCAGACAAATCGACCCTTACATCTGGCACCCCAACTCTCACCCCAGATTGCAACCCCCTTGATTATAATGTGAGGGGCACAGTTGAGCAAGAGACCAACAAAACTCCTTCTAACACCAAAGATGAACTGAAGTCAAGGATTATAACAATATTCACAAATTCAAACAAGGAGACCGTGACTGAAGCCAATGGCGATTTTATTAAATAAATTTAGTCTTTACTATTTCTATGTAATTTTGGTAAATATATCTGTTAAAATGAAATCATTGCCAGTATCGTTTTCATTTATGCGTAATGTAGACGACAGCTTATTCACCGCACCCTGT
>NC_068992.1:55181933-55182543 GCF_001194135.2 Octopus bimaculoides
TATATATATATATATATGCACATGTAAATGTATTTCTGTATACATGATTTGAAAACTTCGGTAAATAAGTTATTTGTAAATAAGTTATTTGTTATTTAAGATAACTAGTTGGAGAACCTTTTTATACCACCGGGTATGTATGCAATGTGTGTATACATGTAAAGATATGTCATTATTCTTTTGCTTGTGTTACCACGTATGTATATGTTCTTGTGTTAAGCAGTTATGGATGCACTGCCTTACACTTACAAGAGGATTTGCTTGTTAAATCATTTGAGTGGATGATGTTTACAACAGATGTCGATGGCAAACGAAAAAAAAAATCGAAATAAAAGAAGTGAGGAAAGTTTTTGTACACGTAGGGAAGGAATTGCTATAATATTTATTCCAGCGAAGCTATAAGTACAGCTAAGAAGAACCATTTCAACAAGAACATATTTTGTCGTGAACCTGTAAAGGAAACGAAACCAGTGATGCCTGTATATATATATATATAAAGAGAGGGAGAGATACATATATATACATATATATATTTATATATATATATATATATATATATATACATATATTTACATATTTACACACACACGCACACACACATATATACATA
>NC_068992.1:55184561-55187402 GCF_001194135.2 Octopus bimaculoides
ATATATATATGTACTACACGTCGGGAAGTTCTTATAAACAGAGAAACGAAGCGGAGAGAGTTGTAGATTAATATCAAGTAGTGAAATATAAAGTTTACAACGCATAGTTTTGTGGGTGTATTCACCTGTGAATAACTTTAAATTCAATTCGATGAGCGCGACACAGGTGAGGCACAACGGTTTTCTAACTTACTAAGGTCTCTTCCTACACAGAGCTCATCAGAAATTCACTTAGGTATGTAAACATGCATACACACATACCTACGCACACATACACACACATCTACATTATGTGTGTATAACTATGCATGTATAAATATGTGCATTCATACACACACACAAATATATAACTGTACGTATATATGCGTATGTATGTGTATATATATATAAATATATATATATATAAGTGTACGCACAAATGTATGTGTAAACAAATACATTATTTATACCTGTAGTTATTTCCGCACCACGGCGCACACATATTTCCAGGGATTTGAAAACAAGGATCATAACCGAAATTCTCCGTAGTTGCTCAGGAATATCTTTATGTGTATGTCTATATATGTCGGAGTGTATGAGTACATGTGTATGTAAGTATATAAGTATGTATGTATGTATGTATGTATATATGTCTGCGTCCGCGTACCTGCGTGCATTTGTGTGTGTGTGTGTGTGTGTGTGTGTGTGGATTCGAATCATGGGTGCACTATAGCATTGTTGGAATTTGATTGATTCTGATATTTTCTTAGAATCATTTAGTTTTCATTTCAAATTTAAATCTAAAATTGAATTCCAGGATGATATAAATCTCAGAATAAAAACAGAGAAGAAGTATAGTTTTGGAAGTGTAATTGATTTATAGATACAACAGTAATTATACATAAATATATATTCACGAAATTAGCAATTTATACATAAGAGTAAGCCAGTGATGCATGGAGACATATTGTACCGTATACATACATACATCTATACAAATATACATACATATATACATACATATATACTTACATACATATTGGGTCATCCCATAAACAATGCCGTTTTTATATTTCTTTTATTTCTCAAAATTATTGTAAACAAATCTCTTTTTTAAATCTAAAATACACTCTCCTTCATTTTCTGCAGTGCTCTTCCATCTCTCTGGTAGACTCACAAAGCCTGACTTTCAAAATTCATTTGTCTGTGACGAAAAATACTCCTCCAGTACTCTTCTGACCTCATCTACAAAATACATATTTTTTCCGTCCAAAAGATTTTGAAGAATGCGGAATAAATGATAATCAGATGGGGCAACGTCCGGCAAATATGGTGGGTGAGGTATCGTTTCGAATTCAAACTGCTTCAGCCTTTGGAATGTCATACTCCCTGTATGTGGTCGAGCATTATCCTGATGGAAGAAGTCCCTTCGTCTTGATACCAAAGATGGTCGCTCTACTTCTAGCATTGACATAAGTCACTGAAGCTGCTCTCAGTAGATCTCCTTTGTGATCGTTAGGTTTGGGTCTAAAAGATCAAACCTTTCATATCTCACAAACTGATAACAACACCTTACGTGGGTGAAGACCTTCTTTAGCCTAGGGTACCGGTGTCTTTCCTTTCCTTACCCTCTGTCTTCGTCGCGTTACATTTTTTAGAGAACCCATTTCGCATCACCTGTCACTATTCAGTCCAAAAAGGGTTCATTCGTGACATGTGACAAAATTAAAAAAACGCACACATTTACTCTCTGCGCACGATTAGACCCGGAAAGTTTGTGAGGAACCTATTCACCCAAGTTACTGACTTTTCTGATAGCACGCAGGTGTCGATGAATGGTTGAATGATCAAATCCAAGCTTTTCTGCTAGTTCTTCAACAGTTATGATGGGATTTTGCGAGGACGTCCTTAACGAGCTCAACAACTCTTCCGGGACGAGGATTGTCTTCTAGGCTGTACTTCCGGCTCTGAATTTCTGAAACCACCACTAAATGCGCCTAAGGGCGTCAAGATACATACACTACTTGAAATAAGAGCTAAAATACTCTCATCTTGTTGTGAAAGCTCATAAGTGTATACATATATGTTCACAGGGGCTGCAATCGCCAGAAGACACTGACTTGAGAATTCCGTATAATGAAAGTTCAGTTTCGGCTATTTCCGTAATCTCTTTAGTAGGCTACGGAAATATAATCGTCACTATGTGCCACTGGGGGCGGTAAGACAAACTAAATGCATAAATGCTCAACTGCTGTAGTGAAAGCACATAACTGTGTTTCCATAAAGGGAACATACGTATTTATATGTGTTGTGTGCGCGCATGTGCGTATATGTCACTCTAGATACATAACGATATTCGTTATATATCGATACAGCAATATATACACACGCATACACATACACACACACATACATATCCCTACACACACACACATACACACACACACACATACACACACACACAGACATACACACACATATATATATATATATGCGTCAATATATAAACATATAGAGGTGAAAGATTTTATTATCTATATTTTGGAATGTACTTATTGTATTTCACGTGAATACGTACGTGTGTGTACGTGTGTGTATGTGTTTATGTATATACTCATATATCTGTGTATGCGTATGTGTGTGTGATTATGTATATATATACATCTGTGTGTATGTGTGTGTGTTTGCATCAGTATGTTTCCATTACCTGAATTTTTCCAAATCTTACCATTTTACTTCTTTGAAAATATTGCCATACGCAAAAAAAAACCCCCAGATGATAACCTATATTTCTGCATTTTTCTCTATTCGCATTCCTTGTACAAACCCTTATCAGGTTAGATATAAGTAATTTTCACTATA
>NC_068992.1:55187688-55189500 GCF_001194135.2 Octopus bimaculoides
TATATATATATATATTACTATGAGACCCTGAGCGAAACACCTGAAAAATACGAAAGAAACAAGAGAGAGGAAGCGAAATAGAAAGAAAGCAAAAGAATGAAATTGGTGAATGGAAATGTGCATTGAAACAAATGCATATACATGTAGTTGTAGAGGTGAAATCGCATATACGTATATAATGACAGTGGTATATTTAATTTTACATAAACTATATCGCATGAATCCAAATTTTGTCGAGTGTCTACATGGAAAAATGTTCCGGAGGTGTTTTAAGTTATACATGTATGTGTGTTTGTGCGTGTGTGTGTGTGTGTTTGTGTGTGTTTATGTGGTTTTGTGTGTGTGTGTTTGTGTATGTGTGTGTTTGTGTGTGTGTCTCTGTGTGTATACATACCTACTTACGTACATATCCCTCTGTTATGGAATACGTTCATAAACACCAATTCAAGGAAATGTTATGGAATACGTTCATAAACACCAATCCATGGAAATGTCTGTCAAATGTGAACATAAGAGGTCGGATATTATTGTCTGGGACAGGGGGGGGGGAGCAAAGGTATGCACCATCATAGAGGTCAGCTGCCCTGCAGATATAAACATCTGCTTGAAAAATCAAAGAAAAATAGGATATATATGGACAACAACTTCGAAACCTCCAGCTTCAATATCCAGACTATGCATTTATCTTCATACCAATAATAATTAGAACACTAGGCTTTGTTAGTAAATACCTAAAGGAGAATCTGGATAAACTGGGATTTTCAGAAAGAGAAATCGACCGGTTAATTCGTACATTACAAGAGTAATCTGAGAGTGGAACAGTAAAGATATGCAAGACATTTCTCAAATTCTAAATGTGAATTTTTGTGTGTTAACTACTTCCCAAAGGTGAAGCCTTGTATCTTTGTTGGAAACTGGCTCCCTCCTCAGTGGAAGATTTATGATAATTAAAAAATTGAAGTTACATACAAAAATACCCTGTGGTTGATGTTGAAATTCCAATGAAGGAAACTTGGATCTAAGTTAGAAAGCGGTTTTTCCTCTATTAGCAAGAAGTCTTGAAATAAAACTGAACGAAGACATACATACATACATACATACATACATACATGCATATATGGTTAGATGAATGCATGTGTTGTTATAGAAAATATGCATACTATAGTGTATATGGTTTGGTATTTGGACCCAAAATATACTGATACAAACGGTAAAAATAGTAAGACTATCAGGAAGAGGCATAAGTGTGTTTGGGTATGTGTGTGTGTGTATAAAACAATATGCAGTATTTTGTAACTGGCTGTGTGTATACAGGCCATTTGAGATACAGTCAAACTTCCTTTCAATAAAGCATATCAGAACTAATCGGTAATAGATTAACTTTAAACAGGGGTTCTTTTGAGTCTAGAGAGGAGCCAGTTGTTCTATCGTGAGAGACGAAGTATAATTCAGAGATTTAAAAGAGACAAGGAAACATCTGATAAGTACAGGAATGGTCAGTCTTCACCACTTTATCCATTAATGATCTCTAAATGCTTAGATCTTCCTTATAATCTCACCTTTAAAATAGGATGGTAATTTATAGTCAACCCGACCTTTATGTATTTTGTATTGTGATTGTGTCTGTCGCAACATCGATGAGTTTAATTTTGTCTGTCAACTGTTGAAAATAACATCACTTTGGGTATGCACTGTCACACAGAGTGAAATGAAGAGGGGATTCGATAAAAGACTAATTTAAACAATCACTTAAGGAGACGCATATATATATATATATATATATATATATATATATATATATATATATATATA
>NC_068992.1:55190340-55200502 GCF_001194135.2 Octopus bimaculoides
ACACACACACACACACACACACACACACACACACACACACACACACACACACACACACACACATGTATGTATAGTAAAATCTATTTACCAACGTAAGGTGGCAGTTCTGCGTAGAACCATGTTTACTACCTTTTAACCCCGGGAAGACATCTTTTCCTGTTGGTTATTGACACAATCTGCGTCTGAAATATACTGTGAGCAAAGGAGTGTAATGCTCCCACCTAGCCAGTACCAGTACCAAGAGAACAATGGTTTCTGGGTAATTTCCCGTCCTCTATGCTGGAGAACCGCCGGCTAGAGATCGCAGCTTACTCGATCCTACTCACAGTATATAAATATAGAAGTGGCAGACAGTCATTGATCTCGTATCGAGTAAAACAGCTAGATTTAATCTGTGAATGAGATCTAGGAGGTAACTATACTGCGTAGTAAAATCAATTTGCCTACGTAAGGTGGCCATCCTGCGTAGGACAATGTTACTACCTTTTAACCCCAGGAAAACATCTTTAACAGCTGGTTATCGACTCACAATCTGTGTCTGAAATATACTGCAAACAAGGGAGCGTGCTACTTCAACCTAGCTACCTAGCAGTACTATATAAATGTGTATATATATATATATATATGTGTGTGTGTGTGTGTGTGTGTGTGTGTGTGTGTGTGTGTGTGTATGTATACATACATGCATACATATATATATATATATACATTTATATTCTTATGCATATATGTATGTATGTATGTAATTATGTATGCATGTATGTAGTCGTGGGTTGTGACCGGTCAGAGCAAGACCGTTGGCTTCACGTCTATTCTTACTTTGAGATATATAGAGGACTCATGAAACTCGCTGGTCCTAGCCACATACTATCTTTACAAATAAAGAACGAGAGACAAATATCCACATTCTAACCGACCATAACCAAAGAGCATACACTGTCACCTTCAAATTATATAAGATGTGCGTGCGTGTGTGTATGTGTGTGTGTGTGTGTGTGTCTCTCTCTCTCTCTCTCTCTCTCTCTCTCTCTCTCTCTCTCTCTCTGCGTGTTGTGGTAGAGTAACATACAGAAAATAGAGCTGTTGTCAATTCATATATAACTGAATAAGTATCATTGAATGATATACACAACCTCAATGTACCCACTGTTGCTGGATAGGTAGTCTATAAACAGTACTCATCTCATATTGATTCTTTATGTACCTTGATAAATTCCATATTTCCATTTCCTTCGATAATGTAGTTCCCTCTCTATATTTCATCGTATGTAAATGAAACAATGTTAGCGATTATTAATAGATATTACAATTATTGCGTAACCACTCAGAAGTAGCTTTATCGTAAACAATGCTATTTTGAATTTATTCTAGTCTGTTGCAGCGCTTTTATCGAAAACGTTTTGCGAAAAATCTTAACAAATGGCAAAACTCTAAAATTAAAAGCAAATATCATGAGAATAATTTTTGAGATGTAGAATTATATCCCCAATGCATTTAATGTGAAGTGAAATGTAATAAAATTTATTACAATAGGATTAATATAATGGAATTTTGGATTAGATTCCTAAATTAATTTGGCATGACGGTGAATGAAAATAGACACATTCACCTCCTAAATAACTATTGAAATTGAATATATTTGCATATATTAATTTTGTTTCTGGGTGACAAATGCAATTTAGATAAATGAATTAATATGTCATGCCTGGAAGTGGTGTTCCAAAATGAATTATATAGTAACACACGTGCCTACTCTAATGGCTATAAACGTATACATATATGTTTAAATGCATGGATATTTACACACATACATTCATAGATTCATGCACTTGCTTACGTACCGTACAAGCATACATATATACACTATCTCTCTCTCTCTCTCTCTCTCTCTCTCTCTATATATATATATATATATATATATATATATATATATATATGTTATACTGGGATGTAATTTGGTGAGACCAAATCCATTTTCTTGAAAAATGTCCTGGTGAACATGTGCTTTGACAAAAAAGAGACAGCTTGACAAATCAACTGTGTGTTTAGTTTTTGAGAATACAAATATCAGCGTTAGGTTTAACATATCAGGTATGAAAGACCCATTGATAAAATGAAGGAAAAAAAACTGAAATCGTGAAGAATGTAAAGGAAACCTTGATAATTAGGATAGTTATTCCGCAACAGGTATATCATTCATAACAACATTGAAGAACCGATTTTGACACCGCGGTCAAGTTTCTGAATTTTATATTACAAGAAATGTAGCAAGTTTGTTGTAAAAACTCGGAGACTGCTGAGAATTTCAACATCATTTGAGATGGAAATGGATTATATTTCTCATTCAAGGTGGGTGGAGGTTGCCTTAAATTGTGATCGATTTCATATGAGACTCGACCAGTAACACTTAAGATATATCTTCAACAGAGGAGAAAAGGAATCTCTCAACAAATCTCTCTCTCACGTTTCTGAGTTTCAAAGTAAAATTATTTGAAGAATAGCCAAAAAAAAAAACAAAAAAAAACAGGGTATGTAAATTCCTAGGAAAAGAACATTGTAAAACACTATATAACACTATAACGATATAACAGATACACCAATTGATTGAGAAGGCTGTATGGCGGCATTTGATTCTTAAAACACAAACATGAAGATAATCAACCACTGAAAGTTTCCTAACATAGAATGCCGCAATCCTAACAAAAGACGGTGTACAGTAAATACGAAAATATCAAGTGACAAACAATTGTAGGTTATGTAAAATTACAGGACACAACCACACGATTTAAAAGTGGGAGAATGACCTTCCTTTAGATACCACATTTTCAAGTCCTTCAATATCATTATGTGACGTATTATCCAGTGAAATTTAGAATGGTGGAAGAAGTAAAAAGATTATTACAGTTAACATATTAAGATCGATCGAGCAATCAAAAGAATTATAAGAACCTAACATAAAATAACTATCATATCAAAACAAAAGAGGCTTTATTATATCTGTAACTCGATACAGTGAAATGTTCCCTGAGGATCCCGTGACGTCAAACGTTCATATGCATTTGGAACTTCTATCGCGAGCTCCAAACAGCCATGATATTGAAACGCGTCTAGGGACTTTAATATAAAATTGTGTTTATCTATATTTTCCTACATTTACTCTGTGGCTCATAACTGGTAATACTACGCAGTATGGTAGTTAATTAATAACTATACAGAAAGCAAACTGGATTATGAAAATATACATGGAACTGTAAACATAACAGCAGCGTTCTTACATATACACGTACACATAAATTTTGCTATACATATAGAGATGTACACATATTCTTTTATTCATTTATTCTTTCTTGCGTTTCTGCCTAAAGGATGTGCGATGCTGGGGCACCACTAATATTATCACTTTTTCAAAGGTCATACTTTTCTGATTTGCTTTTGGTAAACGAAGGACTTCGATATTGCTGATCTCGTTTTAGTTTCTTGCCGCGATGTAGGTTCAGCTGGGGGTACTTTGGACAACAGGAAGTCAACTTGCTTCTTGAAAACTATCTATCCCTATTACATGTAGATCCCTCAGATGTTTTGGGAAGATAAGAAATAGCCATGGGCCCTTGAATTCCAAGTTATTCCAGTACCTGGTCCAAACACGGGATGGCTGAGATCTTTGCTTTGGAACAGTGTAGTGAGTTCAGTTTGGCGGACAAAGTTTGTTAAAGTTTGGTGCCAACGTCTCCAGGATCTTCTATACATATATCAATGTATATCTCTCCTCTCTTCGCTCCTGACATTAAAGTCGTAACTCTTTCAGTTTCTCCCAGAAGATCAGCCATTCTATCAGCTGTGTGTGTATCACTGCTGTACTTCCTCAGGTCCTGCTATTAACTTGACGCAGTGCACTGACCACAGTTGAGTTGCAATCGGATAGCCGACATATGGCTGAGGCACTGTTGCTCACATCGCTTGAGCTCTTCCCTATGTCTCGGGTGAGAAACACATGTCCCCACATTCATATAAGAACGCTGAAATACTCATGTTTTATAAAACTTCAAGTTTGTCCCAATTGAAATTCCAAGCTGAAACCACAAAATTCCAACCAATTGTTAGAATATGCCACTGGTTTTATTGATTCAGAGAGATATTTTATCATGATGAGTATTTGTCAACTTCAAAGAATGGAATATACATAAAATCAACTCATATTTATACACAGCCAACAATTTCTGTCCATACGCATAAATCTTTGACTCAGAGTAGGCTTTACCTGATGCTGACAGTTTCATACATACATATATACATACATACATACATACATACATACATACATACATACATACATACATACATAGTTATGTATGGAAGTCCAACTCATTGCTTACGAAAAATGGTTGTGCTTGGATGTATCCCGCAGACTTGGGGATGAAGTTAATATCGATGTGATAGATAGACTTTCATGAACTTATGACAGCAGCAACAGCTTATATTTCGGAGGATTTTACTTATGCAATCCAAAAGCCAAAGATATCGACTAAACGTCTAATGAACAAAAGTGACAGCGCAGAGAACAGACAAGGCAAATCCGACTGAAAATGTCGATTACGTCACACATCTAGTTATGATCACGCCTTTGATCAGCAACTGTCCAAAGATGTCATTAACACAAAACTTTTCAATGCTGAACGATATTCAATGTCATCCTCTGGGATAAACATGTTTAAGAATATCTGTTATTGTAGATACAGATACGTTTCAATACATTCGCATCAAAACTCTTACAAGTTCAAACATAACAATCTTTATATAATTGCATAGGACACAGAACAGAAATTATGGCTTGATAAAATTCTTTGGGGATGACGCAAAAAAGAAGTATGATTAAACACTGACGCACATGTACAGATAGACATACACACAGACAATGAACCATGCAGGTAGAAATTCCGAAAAATATCAAGGTTCAATCAGTGTCACAATTAGGGTGACGCTCAAAGAATGGAAAAGTGTTAGGGGGTAACTGTGTATCCATGTGCTTGGGCGTATGTATATATATATATATATATATATATTACAAATTAAAAGGGTATGTATACATATATATATATATATATTACAAATTAAAAGGGTATATATATAGCTTCATGTGCATGTGTGCATGCCTGTACATGTATATGTATATGCACGGTGTTGCACAAATGCTATGGTGCTATTCATAACGACACTTCCACGTGAACAACAGCGGAACGATTCCTATCTTCAGTACTTCCAAAACAGTCCAGTGTTTGTGTGTACCCTACCGTGTGCGTATGTGTGTGAGTCTGTATGTGTGTGTGTATATATGTATGTTTAACTGTGTCTCTCTAAAAGTGTATGGGCAAGTGTTTAGCGTTTTTGCGTACCGACCGTGATGTTGTGGGTTAGATTCCTAGACTAAGTGGTATGTCATGTCCTTGAATACGTTTATCAATATTATATTATTTTAGTCTAACCAGCTGAAAATGAGTATCAGCCTAGTGGTCTCATCCTGCATATGCCACTGGGTCAAAGTTTGAGGCTATCAGAATATTGTCTATATCTGTTCTGTATTCCATTATCACCCAAAGCAATTAGTGAAAGCGTTTCACAAATAATCGTGCAATGTTCATTCGCAGTTGACGAGTGACTCTTATATAATCATATACAATTATATTTAGCCCGTTTGAGTATACTTGAACATGGGAAGACCTTCCGCTGCAGAAATAGTCTCGGGAAAAAAATTCTCCTGAAAGACAAACCATGTGAAGACACACCAGAATATGAAAACGATCGTAGAACGCATGCGCTTCTACGTCATTGTACCTCACCAGTCACGAATACAAGATACATCTTTTTCAGCCCCATAAGAAGTTTGGAATATAACAATAGTACGTAGAATATTTTTTGATGTGTGTAAATCTTAGAAAAACTGGAATTAAATCAGTTGAGTCGCAAATGGTGGCGTCGTTTACAGGACTCTGTGTATATTACACATAGTTGCATATATAAACACATTAGTGTTTATGTGTGTGCATGTGTGAGTGTGTATGTGTGTTTGCGTGCGTGCGCATTAGGCTCTCCTGATTGGTTAGAAAAATCAGAGTATTTCTAACGTAGCACTCAACTCGAACTCGTAGCTAATTAGAGCCTGGATGAAGACTACAAGTCCACTGGTTTAGAAAATCCAGATACTCCACTGGTAAATTTACCGTGTTGGTATTACGAAAAGTAATGTTTATTGTAAATAAGAAAAGGAAGAAAGTGTTTAGCACACCTAAAAAAAGTTATGTGTGTGTGATAAGCTTTACCTTCGAATTTTTATTGGGTTATATATACATTCGTGTATATATGTGTGTGTGAGGTGGGGTGTAGACGATTATATAATTAATTTATCGAAATAACTAGTTAGCTTCGCAATGACTGAAATAATATCTCTCAATTTACATAATCAGATACAAGATTATTATGATCAACGTTTGGCGCTATTTGTTTATCTCGGGAGTCGAGTTGGCTGCGATCACTTATGCTCCGAGCCCATGAACATCTGTTAATCACTGCAGAGCACCATCTGAACTCAGATGTGGAAATATACTATGCAAAGCCATCAATGCATTACTATTTATTTCTAAAAGGGATTTCCTGTTATTGCGTGCCATTGTTTCGTTTGGATCGGATGTCAGGATGCATGGATTAAAGTCCATTGATTATGATCCACCTTGCGTGTGATGATATTAATTGCATATAACTGCACCGTGCGAACTCAACTTACACCTTGGATACAGTTAAAATACAATCCAAAAAAAAATGCATCCAATTATATATGCCTCACATTGTCTAAGTTAGAAAGCACTGCAGATGCACCAGAATCTGCAATGCACTTCCGTGCAGTGTATCGTTGGAT
Source organism: Octopus bimaculoides (assembly GCF_001194135.2). Classification (NCBI taxonomy): domain Eukaryota; kingdom Metazoa; phylum Mollusca; class Cephalopoda; order Octopoda; family Octopodidae; genus Octopus; species Octopus bimaculoides. The sequence goes on from NC_068992.1 coordinate 55,197,248, forward strand.
TGGATCAGGTATCAGTGGCGGCGTAAATAAGATTTTTGTGCACAAATCAAGATCGTTATGTTATATAAATAATGTAAATTATGGGATTATGCGTGATAAACTCCTATTAGAATAATTGAGTTGACACACGTCATGTAGTCCAGTGAACAACAATATATTACTATTTTCCTTTTCTTCGTATTTTTTAACAAAGTTTTTTTTTATTGCTTTATATGCCCGCAATAATTTGCATTTGATTTCAAATACATATCCCTTAACATCTGGAAGTTAATCAATTGAAATGTATGCCTGTATGTTGATATGTGTTTGCTTACGGGGTGAAAACAAACGCGTCTCTATACATGCATACAGGCATAAGTTTAATTCTCGCACAGATTCAGGGCAGATGCTCGAGAGAGAGAGAGAGAGAGAGAGAGAGAGAGAGCCTCAATGAAGCGGTCGTGAAAGCGACGATAGAACTTCGAATAACAAACAACCAATTGTTTGTTTAACCAGCACATTAAGCAAACGATCGATTACTTAGTCTGGTAGATATTTAACTAATTTACTAATAATATAGAAGAGATATTGAATCAGTGCCTATGTTATTATTATTGCGTATGTTATTATTATGTAAACACGCTGTCGACAAGTTATAATTATGAAACTATAATGGTTAATTTATGAATTGATTGATTAATTAATTGATTTATTTGATCATTAAATGGTGAAACTTATTGGTATAGGGTTAACTGAGATTTTTATTCAGTCAAGTGTCCGACAAGCAACGCTCAATGTGAGACTATCTCTTTCGTGGTTTGCGTTTTGACTGCCCACTCTAGCATGTAAGGAATTCACATGGTGGGCTCCTCTCAGTGTCTAACCTCTTATACACTATTATATAATAAAAAAAGTTCATGTCTTCTGACTTTTATTACGTATGCTAACCACAGGTATTAATTATCAATTTAATAATTTCTACCCTGTATTGATATAGTTATATATCTATATCTATATATATGATTCACCTGAAGAAAACGGTTATTTTATGTGATGCAGGTGTTTTGTTCATCAAGAAAAAACACGTCTGAAACAGCTATCGTGAACGTGTATCCATTATTATTTGTACTTCAACACACTCGTAACCTTCCTTGAGTTGGATCTTGAGCCCAGATTTGACCCTGGAATACTCCTCTGTGATTTTACGTATACCTTGTGTATTTGGTCTATACTTGAGTGTCCATTAGATTCTGAAAATTTTATTATATAGATACATATATATCTATCTATTTTCCACATAACTTATGCCAATTATTATAGCTTCTCTTCATTCTCCAAACCGTATCGATATCATTCTTTCGATGTTATGCTTTGTTAAAACCAGAAATGGCTCTTAGGAAATTAGCATTAACTTTTTAGGTCATTTAATTTTTCTCAAGAGATCAATAGACCGATTGAGTAAACCTCTCAATAGCAATCCTATAATGACTACTGGAAACAGCCGTAAGTCAAATTTACTGCAATTAAGAATAAGGTTCTTTAGTCCATAACTTTATTTTATATATCAATGTGCATATACATGTATATATATATATATATATATAGATATATAGATATACATGTATACTTTTATATATACATATACATTTACATACACATATATAAATTCTACCAGCTTGCTGCAACAACAACATCAACCACTATAATAAGAATAATAGTAATAATAATAATAATAATAATAATAATAATAATAATAATAATAATAATAATAATAATAATAATAATAATAATAATAAGAAGAAGAAGAAGAAGAAGAAGAAGAAGAAGAAGAAGAAGAATCTTTCTAATGTAGGCACAGGGGCTGGAATTTGATGGGTTGAGGGCTATTCGATTACATAGACCCCAGTGCTAAATTCTCCTCATTTCATTTACTTTAAAAGCAGGAATGCCAAAGTCGACTTCGGTGGAACTTGACCTTGGAAAAATAAAGAATTGGCAGAAATGCCGCTGAGCATTGTGTCCGATGTCCTAATGTGACTTACGGCTGAGCCCAAAGTAGCTAAAGTGATCAGATATAATTAGTATCTCTTACAGTAGTATTCGATGATAATTTAAATCCATTGCCAAAAATTAAGTCTCAGACTCTGTATATCATTGACGTCTCACATAAGTAAAATACATTTGATTTTGTGGGATAGTATAGTGATTATATCGGATGCAGTTTCTGATCGATACTTATTTTATCGATTTACACGACGAAAGTCAAAGCTGAGTAGAATTCGAAATCAGAACGTAAAGAAGATTAACAATATATCGTATTATATTTTAAGTGTTGACCTGTTCATTCTGCATATCATTGGCACAGATAATTGAATATTTTCTGGGTTGATCTTCCGTCTTTGGAGATCACATTATAACAGTAGTCAAGAAACTTATCTCTCAATGTACACAAAGTTATAAATATTAATACGAGATAATCATTATGCATGACTATAATAAAATATATTTGACATACGTGTGTTTGACATACGTGTGTTTTTATATAACATATCTTTTCACGGCGTCAGCTCTGAGTTGATGTTAGCATATACACGCAAGTTGAAGAAAATGGGTTTACCTTCAATATATATAATACCTGTTGGTTTACAGATATCGGCATCGAAGATATGGATTATCAGCAACGATATTTATTTCACCCGCTGCCAGAATTAGATTGTTGATCTGTATTCTTTGTCAAAAGTCGAGCGCTTACATTCTATGTAACAGCCTTGAGCATGATAAAAATACTTAACGACGTAAAGTTAGAAAATACGAGATATGACCATCTTATGAGAGAAAATTAATCATTTATTTTTCTCTTTTATTCCCTTTACACACACACACACATGTATGTATATATGTATGTATATATATATATGTGTGTATATATAAACATATGTATATATATATATGTGTGTGTGTGTATGTGTGTGTGTGTGTGTGCCTGTGTGTGTGTGTGTGTACGTATATGTATGTATGTATGTTTGTATGTGTGTATGTATGTATGTAATGTATGTATGCATATTTTTCCCAACTTCACGTTACTCATATTTGGTGATATATATTTTTCTCTCTCTGCTTAACTTGTTGTGAAGCTCTCCATGGAACTGTCTCGAAGAAACACACACATACTCACACGCAAACGCATACATACATGCATACATTATCTATCTATCTCTCACCCTCTCTCTCTCTCTATATATATATATATATATATATATATATATATATATATAT
>NC_068992.1:55200626-55202287 GCF_001194135.2 Octopus bimaculoides
TATATATGTATATATATATATATATATATTTATACGTACATATGCATAAACTTCTTTTGGGGTGACCAAAGCTACAAATAGCTTCTTTTAAAGAGACATCTCTCAACAGTTTGTAAGCGTGCCATATCTGTCACATAGGGACTTTGGTGTGTGACTCCATTTTAGATGAGAATACACGAAGCTACAGGAGACTGAACATGATTTTGAGATATATAAATACACAAAAAGAGATTATTTCTCCACCAATGCGTTGTTGAGCACTCATTCTCAATGTTCGAAATTGGTGAAAAAATACTTCAGACGTTCTTAAATACCGGATGAACGCTAAAAACAAACATAGAATAAAAATACATAGAAAAACACGAAGTACAAACATCACTGAAGAATATATTCTACCTCCAATGAAATCATCTCAAAAAAAAAAGATGGCCTAAAGAAAAGAGCTATATTTTCGATAAATACATGACAAGCCCTCGTTCCGAAGACCATTATCGATTTATTTCATTCAAAAACGCACCACATATCAAAGACCTAGATAGATTTCAAGATAGCTACATAAAACTTGTTAAGAATGTGAACTTCAACGATAGATCTAAGAGATTCCAACCAAACTAAGAATATACCCTAATTCTTTGACGATTGAACTTATAACTATTAATATATTTACTTTGGGTATTTCTTAATTATTCCTCTTTGCAGATGGAATAGTTGTCTTATACAGAAAGCTTTGTTCAATGACTTATGCATTATATACACAGCTATGCTAGAAATAGATATAAGAAAATATGTGTGTTACATCTTAATCTGTTATTCAATTCTAATAACTATAAATTATATACCCTAAAGTGATATCACATGTTTATATTTCTAATATGCATACATACGTACATATACGTCTATGTGTGTGTGTCTCTCTATATATAAATGTATATATATATATAGATATATAAATATATATATATATAAATGTGTGTGTGTGTGTGTGTGTGTGTGTGTGTGTGTGTGTGTGTGTGTTTGTGTGTGTATAAATGTAATTTAGAGTCACCCTAATTAGTTAAATTGAAGCACGTTATTAGGAGGAACTAATTTGTCCATTCAGAAAATATTAGGTGAGTATCAAACTTTATGCAGAATCCCAACCACCAGTAATATTCTTGCAGAGTATGCAGATAACACAATATAACATAGTGAATAAATCCGCTCCTGTTTGGTCAGACATGTACTTTATATAAAGATACTTTCCATAATACTTCCGAAGTGAAGATTCCAAGGTAAAATATAAACGAATAACAAAGATGTATAAATGCCAATTCATTACATGATGACTATACCTACCCCCACCAATTCAAGTATATTTATATGTACATAACATTTTATTTTCATATTATAGTTTGATAAGTCAACCTTGGTGAAATTTCGAATTAAAAGTAAACTATTTATAAATATTTTATTTTGCTGCACTTTGTGTAGTGAGTTCTACCGTCATTTATATCATTGCCTTACTGTTACTGAGATGGCAATGCTATATATATGTTTATACAAACATGCATGCATACGAATGTATGTATGTATATATGAGTATATACATACATAGATATATATATATGTATATACATACACAAATATATATGTGTATATATATATATATATATATATATATA
>NC_068992.1:55202472-55203556 GCF_001194135.2 Octopus bimaculoides
TTATAAATATATACATACAAATATATATACATACATATAAATATATGCATATATGCATACATATATATATATATTATGTGTGCATATATATATAAATGAATATATATATGTATATATATATATATATATATATATATATATAAGTTCAAAAAAACAATAACAAAAAAACAACAAAGTGAGGACGTGATGCGGATAGTGTTATTGGACGCTCGGGAAAGGAAAGAGGTATATCTATATATGCAAACAGACATACAAATTTACATGCGCGCGTGTTATATGTGCATACGTACGCGTGTATTCATGTGTCTATGCATGTGTGCATATAAAGATATACGTGTGGTGAGAGGGACACATAGTTGTATCAATATATTAATGTATGTATGTATGTATGTATGTATGTAGGTATTTGCGATTCATACATACACCTATGCAGTTGGAGAGCAGTAAATAAGTACTCCAGAAATTTTTATTATCAAATTACATTCGCTGTAACTGTCTTGCGGTTTGTATCTCTGATTTACTTTTTCTCAAATTACTTGCAATAATTACGGTGCATTCAAATGTATTATTTTGTTTTTTAAGGCAACTCTCCGGTACTAGGTCGACTTCGTATCTGATTCCACTAAATTATACATTTTCATTAAATAATTACCTACTCGTATAAATGTGATTTTTCTCTTTAATGTATATTATAGTGTGCTTTAATAGTGTGCCTTAACGAGAAAACTTCGGAGAACTAAAGGATTTCTTCCTTTTTATATTTTCTTAATACTCTTTGTAGATTTTTTTTCTGATTGTAAGAGACATGTTTTCGCTTTCGGTGTTCTGTTTGTTTCATAAACATAAAAAGAGAATAGATATATGTATGTGGGCAAGAATGTATATCTGAGATTGGGCGCGTACAGTCAGGAGAGCAATATGAAAAATAAACTTTAAAAACAAATATAATTCTTTGAAAGTAGATGATATTTTTTACACGAAGACACACACACATACATATGTATGTATATATATATATATATAGATAGATAGATAGATAGATAGATAGATAGATACATGTGCGTGTATGTGTGTGTGCTTATAT
>NC_068992.1:55205579-55209539 GCF_001194135.2 Octopus bimaculoides
ATATATATATATATATATATATAACTATATGCAAGTATGTATGCGTATATGTATGCAATTAACAGAGATACAGGCAATATCAAAATGCAGTCCTTATCTTTAATGTAACGTGCATGCTGTCTTTTAAACAAAGAATATTGCGTTATGTACCTTGAGAAAACTTGTTGTAGTAATTCCTGGTAATAAATGCTCTCGTAATTATATCATTCACAGACTAGACACGTCTGCTATGGATGCTTTAACTGCCAAATCACATGATATCGCCGTGTATTGGGCTCCTGAGTGACACACATCCGGTAGCGACGACAGCTGAAACTCCCGTCAACGACATATAGAATATCAGTGTCTGTTCTTGTACTGGTATTGTAAATAGACTGTGTGATTATTAAAAAATAATCAACAACGATAGAAACAGTATTGATACCAGAAACCGATCTTCATCTTCAAAGTATATGTGCACGTTGTGTTAGAACCAGAATACTGCGTTATTTATATTGAGAATCTTTTCATAAGGATTCGTGTCGCATAAAACCACTCCTGTTTATATTGGCAGACGAGAACCTTCGGCTACGACTGCCAGAGATGCCGGATCACGTGATTTCACCCTGCTTTAAGCTCCACAGTTACAGACATCCATTTACGTTGCCTGTAGCAGGCGGTTCTCGTCTGTGAACGATATAAGTGCGAGTGCTTTTATGCACCAACAGTACTTATGAGATGTCCTCTCAAGGTAATGAATGCATGATTCTGTGCTCTAACAAAACGTACACGTTAGTTTTGAGATGAATATACACAGGCACACACATACATTTATATATACAACTATAGATACATATCAAGAGAGAGAGAGAGAGAGAGAGAGAGAGAGAGAGAGAGAGAGAGAGAGAGAGAGAGAGAGAGAGAAAGAGAGAGAGAGATACATTCATACATCTATATATATGTGTGTGTGTGTTGAGTTTGTGACTTATTTTTATGCCTTAAATTTCAATCAGAAAATGTACAATAACACCTGCTGCTAGATTCAAATCCATGCGTTCCAAGTTATGAAGAAACCGAATTACCATCCAATCTTATTAAGGCGTTCTTTCCCATTGCAATTCATGTAATTTTGAATAGACCTGCTAGTTCATATATTTTTTGAGATTCAAGCATTTCTAATTGCATTCTTAGGATCTGCGATAGGTGTGCTGAAAGCATGGGGCCATCATTTGTCTAGAATCTCAGTGTATTCACGTTAAAATAAATTACTCTCTCTCTCACTCCGTGTCTCTCTCTGTGTCTCTGTCTCTGTCTGCCTGTCTGTCTGCCTGCCTGTCTGTCTGTCTGTCTGTCTCTCTCTCTCTATGCGACCAATCCTCTTGCCATTATTTTCAATATGATCGAATGCAATACATAAGCAACGTAATTCAGTAAAGAAAATGTCCAATTAGATGGTTTCCTTGGAAATAATTTTTCCTAAATAGCACATCATATCTAATCTCTGTTTCAATTTTCAATTTCCTTAACCTTTATAAGTATGCATTTTCTGTAGAATGCACAACTTAACCCATGCTACAGTTTGATCACAAACTTTACTGCTCCCTAGTCCATGTCAACAGCGGCAACATTTGCTGTACGAACACGCAAACCTCTTTGCTATGGAACAGCAACATTTTCTATTTCTGCTCTTTACAGAAGATATGTATGCCTCTAAGTTTAATCGAGGTACAGGTCCTTGTGAATAACGGTGAAACACACAGCTATGTAGGGTTTACTAAAAAATCACTTTAAAATAAGATCTTTGCAACATCTTACACATTTACGTATCACTTCACTACTTTAATAAATGGGGATCTCATAGGTTAATATCATCAGCTATAGACTCGAGTGTGTATTTTCAGAAAATATGCCCTCACCCAAATATTTAACGGGGGCTACTCTATTATATTTCTTACAATTTCAAAGAAAAGAACGGGTATTCTGAATCTTGATGACAGGTGCATTCTTGTTTCTTGCAAAACTTCAGACATTTATTTTCTATTTCTCTAAAACATTTTCTATTTCTATATAATGGATATGAAATATTCTGAAAAGCAAACATTTAAAAAAAAGAGAGAAAATACATACAAGCATCCATTAACATTAAACTTTATTAACAATAGCCACCCCTTTTGCTTACGTGTTATTTGTTTTGTTTATTTATTTATTATTATTTTTTATTTTTTTACATATGATACTGAAGACACGAAAACCACATGATTTTGCACGTGAATAGAGGAGGATACCAAGTAATAATTAAATAGTTGAATGTATGACGCATTTTCTAACGTTCTTTTCTGCAACCAATGAAATCTCTGCATAATGTTGACTTTTCATATTTCGATGTGTATGTTACTTATTTTGCTTACATAATTTATGATCATATTGCTCTCCTACTTCAATCATACGAATAGTTGGTATTGTGAAACTCAGAGATGAGATGGCATAAGTTTCACAAACTAACACAACAGACACATACATGCACACACTCCCACATACAGGTCTGTATATATATATATATATATATATATATATATATATATACTATAGTCTATAATATTTCGTCTGATTATAGCTAAAATCCCAGTGATATATAAGTTACGAAACTAAATAACAAATATGAAATTTGTAAGAATTTTAAAGCCAGCTTGTACCCTATTCCGGCAAACCACTGAATCATCTTCAAATCTTTCGTATATTTATTAAACAAAATATGAATGAGTGAATGGCAATTAAATCAGAAAAGGAAACAGATAAGAGACGCATGAATAATATTGGAAGACGTGAAAATGATTGGTAATATCTTTTCCTCACTAACAAGTTCATATGTTGGATACACAAGTAGTAGTAGTAGTAGTAGTAGTAGTAGTAGTAGTATAGCAGCAGTAGAAGTAGTTGGTGTTGCTACAGCGGCTGTATGTTAGATTATGTTGATACACGGTCGCTTTCATGTATATAGAATTGTGCTATTTTTGATGTTCGTTCCGTGAAAACATATTTATTTTTCTTTCGTTATATGCAACCAGACTTCCCGAACAGCACAACACCAATCACATACACATCATTTAATGGAAGATATTAGCACTAATTACTAAAAACATTATGTCAACAGAGGAATCAGCAATTAAATTAAACTAGCTCACGAGCTTAGTCAATCACTAAACTCATTAGATCAATAAATATTTACATATCAGTATATCATACAGTTAGAAAATACAGAGATCATAAACCAACAAGTCCTTATAATATTCGACAATATAAACAACAGAAATACTGTAAAACGTTCCAATACTTCGTACAATCATATATTATAAATATGCATTAATCACATATATCTTAAATAATGTCTTTTCAATGTCGGTTGAAATGGTACTGTTTAAGCAAAGTGGCTTATAACTTTGGCACTATGCCACGGCTCTCCTGTGGAAAAGCTTATAATTGAATAAAACGACTCCAGTTCATAGCAGGTAATTATTTTATCGATGCCGGATTATGAAAACAAAATGAACTCCAGCGGGATTTGAACGTAGTATGCACCACTATGTAAACGAAATAGCACAGTGTTTACGCTGCAGTCTTTTCTGTCGTTTCATTTTTGTTTAAATGAAACGAAATCTATAATGGAAATTTTAAATGAAAAATGTATACACTCCAATGCAATCATTAAAAATATATTCTTGATTTGATTTTGTACCTGGTTGATGGTTATATGCGTAATTATCTCAAGGAATTATCGATGATTGTTGAATGAGTTCCAATGCTGCTAATTCCAGAAATCGATTTAATCCTCCATGCTTCCCATGTTACATCGATGTCTTGAAGTGTATTTTTATTCCAAATGTATTTAATAGAATATTTTTCAATTAAGAATTTATAACTGAAGACAGAATCAAAGGCAGGAACATATATATATATATATATATATATATATATATATATATA
>NC_068992.1:55209597-55212249 GCF_001194135.2 Octopus bimaculoides
TGTGTGTGTGTGTGTGTGTGTGTGTGTGTGTGTGTGTGCGTGTGTGTGTGTGTGTGATTTGTCGAGGAATGATATAGTCTGCAGAACTGGTTTCAGGATACTGCTGGGAATTATTGTTTCGAAACCCAACCTCCAAGAGATGAAATTAAAATTGGAGGATTTTAACTCTGAACATGGTAGGACGAAAGTATATGCTGTTCTTAAATTTAGTCCTTGCTGTTTCAACCACCAAAACGAGTCGTATTTAAACAATAATATCCTAGTTCAAGATGATGTCGTAGTTAGTACATGATCTGTAGAATGAGTAGGTATTCATAAACGGGAAGTTAACACTGCACATGGATAGAATACATTACGTGCACATGAATAATGGTGAGGTACGTACTCATGGTGTTATTATATAATACAATATTTTCTCCTATCGTTCACGTTGATTCTTCAATATATTTCATTTAAAATATTAAAATTTTGTTTTTATATGATTTGAATCATCGGCATATGTCTTTTCTTTTGATTTTTTTTTTTCTCATCTTTCAAAGTTTCGATGTTGAAGTTTTTAGACTACTGACTGGTCGTGATGTCATGTGAGAATCGAAAGAATCTGACCGCTGTCTGCGATAAATACCATCTCCTAATTTTGTGCAGAGGTAGCAAAGCGAAATGCGGAATTTCTTGCGAAAGTTCTGGCTAAATATACTATAAAGCACTGGATTTGCTGCCGAATTTATATATGACAGGCTTATAGAGAAAACTCTGTACGACCAAGTACTCTCGAATTTTTTAACAGCAAAGGTATTATAAAAGAGAAGAACTTGTGGTGGAAGATAGCTGAGCACATAAATAATTACACAAGCCATTAACATTTTCACAACTCCCCTCCTGGCTTTGACGGCTTCATGAGATTTTTCAGATTTACGATTATTTTCAGTTCGCATCTGGAATCGTGTTGTTAATTCTTTTGCGCTGACGAACAGTCGGCGGGCGATTATGGAATACAATACAATTTGTATGCCTATTGGAAAGTAAAAGTATAAGAAAGCTTCAGTGTATTTGTAGAGCACCCTGTACATTATGTCATAAGGTTTTGGAAACATCAGTGTGCAAAATATCAATTTCGAATGTCCAAACAAAAGACCATTGAAAATCACGGTTGGTAACCCGCAAATGAGCGCTATTGGCCAGATACAAACTATTGTTAGGATAACTTTCTTCTTGCTGCAGAGAATATGAGCCTTGATGGGATATACAATGGCTATAAATCTGAAAATAAAAAGAAACAAGAAACATATGTTACAAATTTAACATTTAATTAATAGTAATACATGATTCATTCGAAAATATTATGAAATCACACTCCACTACAATTAAGACAAAACACATCAAGTCTTTTATACAACCCAATTCATTTCCTTTCTATGTGTTGCTAAATTTTCACGTGTAAATGAATGTGGTTTCGACAAAAATGAACACGACTTACATATTTATTGCTACTTATTATTATTATTGCTGTTGTTATTATTATTATTATTATTATTATTATTATTATTATTATTATTATGATTATTATTATTATTATTGAGTTAGACAGGTTACGGGGATGCAAACAAACCAACAGCTGATGTCAAGTCGCTATGGAGGACAACACACAAATACGCACGTACACACAGAAGTGTGTGTGTGTGTGTGTGTGTGTGTGTGTGTATTTATACGATAGGCTTCTTTCAACTTCTGTCTACCCGTCTACGAAATCCACTCAAAAGGCTTTCTACGGCACGGGGGATATAGTTGAATTGTAGAAGACACTTGTGCAGGGTGCCATAAATGGTAAACCGAACCTGTACCATGAGGTTGGGAATTAAATTTCTTATTATACAATTATTCCTGTTCCTTATATTTTTATCAGACAGAGAAAACTAGTCAACATGTGCGGAAAATTGCTCGATAAAATCAGTATAACAACGGCATTGATCCAGAACAATCACCCCGCTTACACAATAGCCTGTTTTCAGTTTCACTTGAATAATCCAAAACCTTCGAGTGACTAACTTCGCTTAAAATGGTTCGATAATATAAACAAACACATTTACTTGTTATTTACTATAGGAATATTGGAGAACGTATGTAGTTGGCACCAGAAATATTGTTTTCATTCGTGTACAAGAGTATATTCAGTGTGATACCCCATAGACGGCCTGATAGTATACAAATTTATATTACACAACAAAATTCATGGTAAAAATGAAAGACTTGTCTCGATGTTAATATATTTTTTAAGTTACGGCAAATGAATAGCATATAGTTTAATAAGCTCTTGTTCAAAAAGAACATAATATGGTTTCACGATTGGAGTGGAGCTGAATACAGAAGTACAAGTATTGTTAACGGAAGTAGAACGGGACGCTTGTTGTCTATAGAAAGTGGATTCAACTGATAATAAGTCTGTGTCGTGATTAAGGATTTCTCAATTGTCATGTTTAAACGCCTTTCAAATTGAATATTTACATAAATACTGAAACTTAGTTTCATACACACACAATCACATGTACATATAAGTATACGCAGAAATATATATATATATATATAATCTTTTACTCGTTTCACTCATTAGACTGCGGCCATGCCGCGACAGAGCCTTTCCTTAAAGCCTGGTAC
>NC_068992.1:55212462-55216133 GCF_001194135.2 Octopus bimaculoides
ATATATATATATATATATATATATATATATATAAGACGGGCTGCCTTCATTTTTCGTCTTCCAAATCCACTCACAAGCCTTTCGTCGGCCCGAGGCTATACTAGAAGAGATTTGCTCAAAATGACAGACAGTGGGAATGAACTCGGAGCCTATGACACAACGACGCCTGCATTTACTAGATGGGACTGGATTGCCCTACGTTCAGTCCACTACATGGAGATCTCAGCTTGTTCTCTCAACTAGCCACAATCAGATGTATAGGCCGTGGTTTCGCGCTTGGCATCATACTAGTTTGATGATCCTATCACAAACGCTTGACATAGCTGGGTAGAAAGGTATAGTATTTTATCCTCTTGCCCAAGAGCAGTTAAATCGATTACATCGACCCCAGTGCTCGACTGGCACTTATTTCATCGACGCCGAAAGGATGAAAGACGAAGTCGGCTTCAGCGGAATTTGAAACCATGCTAACTCGTGTTCATTTTAGTAACGTATGTGTATTTACTGTTAGGTTCTAAAATCACGACTTAGCTACCCATATTATATATGCATATTACTTTAATTAAAATATTCAAAATGATCTGATAAACTTGTCCCGCTTCGGTTTTGTTTTCCTTTTTAATACATGTATATACATACGCACATATATATTTCAAAATATATGCCTAGCATATCTATATATAGATATTTTATATCAACATATATCTATACAGATCTATGTACATGCATATATATGCGAGTGTCTGTCTGCTCAATCTTTTTGCCTCTTCCACATTCTCTCTCGCTCTCTGTCTCTCTCCCTCTGTATACATCGATAAATATGATGCAGATGGACGTTAAATAATGGTGTAATGAATATATATATATGTGTGTGTGTGTGTGTGTGTGTGTGTGTGTATGTGTGTGTGTGTGTGTGTGAGAGAGAGAGAGAGAGTTTTTGTGTGTGCAGTTAGAGATATAAAGCGAGAAGCCTTTACACGTATAAAATGTACGCGACTGCACAAGTGTTCGCGTGTGTCTTTGTCTTTGACTATAATGTATAAACTATGTAAAAACAATATATTTTGTTAGGGTATGTTATTCTTATTTGATAAAGCTTGAACAGAACATCGGATGAATGAAGATATGAGGATTCAATGAAGGAGGATAACTTAATAAGATCTATATATATTTGATTATAAAAACTGTATAAATTGTTGTTTCAGGTTATAGCGATAACGTGGAAGAGAACATGGTCTATAGATTATAAACATCGTGGAAATGTGTTCATGCCGATTTAGTACTAAGATCTTTCAGATGTGATATTGCTTTTCTTCTTTATCAAAATGCGAAATAGTTATACGTATATAATTCATGTATTGGCATGAATCCTTTTAATATACACTGCAATGGAAAGTTAGTGTTGTTTCTCACACTTTGTGCAGTCATTGTAGGAAAATGAAACCAGAGTCACGTATAAGATTTGCCAATATATTTAACTCTGTACGAACTATTCAACATAACACAAGGTCAAAGGTTTGTGTGTATGAAGAAAGCGAAGAAGACATGATATTCATTCATGTGCTTCCGAAATTAATGAAACCGTTTCATTGCATTTTGGAAAATGAAAAAATATATATAGTGGATTCATTTGTTTTTGTAACGCAGCAAAAGAAATGTTGATATTTAATTATATCCACTGTTACGTCTGCTTGTGTTCTGAGTTCAATTGCTGCGCGAATTCACTTCCTATTTTCAGTCCCGAGTCAATTCCATAAGGATTGACGATTATAGAAAGGACTACAACTTTAAACACGATGTGTCTGTCTAGTCTTAGTCCACTGATTGAAATCAGCAAAAATTATACACTACAGCTCAAAATTTCAATATTCTTTTCTACTCTAGGCACAAGGCCTGAAATTTGGGGTCAAGGGACCGGTCGATTAGATCGACCCCAGTACGTAACTGGTACTTAATTTATCGATCCAGAATGGATGAAAGGCAAAGTCGATCTCACCTCCTCAAAATTGCTGATTTTGTGTCAAAACTTGAAACAAATATTGACTTCAAATTTTAGCACAAGTTCAACAATTTCAAGGGGAGAAGTTAAGGCGATTTCATTGATCTTACTGTTCAGCTGCACTTATTTTTTCGATCCCGAGATGGATGAAAGGCAAAGTTGAGCTCAGTAGAATTTGAACTCAGAATGTAAAGACAGCAAAAATGCAACTAAGCATTTTTCCCGGCATGCTCACGATTCTGCTAACTCGCTACCTTAAACTTGAAACAAACATAGTTTTAAATCTACCGGCTCAGTGAAAGTGATATCAGCAAAACGTTAAATTTAATATTTTGTAACGTTACTCTACGACTTGAATTATAATTATGCTAGATTCGACTTTGACATACTTCCTGCTCCCGTCAACTCCATTCACTAAATTCCTCTCTCCGTAATGTATGACATAGGAAACGTAATTATCATGTTATATTTAGCATTTACAGTAATAAATGTTGTTAACAGTTATTTGAGGTTGCCTTCAAGACACTCATTTAAAATCCGACATAGTTATGGTGGTGACAATTTCATAAGATTACTATAAAGGTGGTATCAAACTTCCACCCTCAGAGGAGAACAGAGAAAGAAAATGCAAATTTTCAAGGAATAACAATTATTTCAATTGCATATATAATTCCAAGATTAACATCGAAAAACCTCAACACTTATGTGAACAATGTTAATGAGAATGTTAGAAGCTAAATAGATAATGGTAATGTATACATTTGTGACTTCAACGACAACAATGTCAGCGTGAAAAGAGTGATGGGTGTTAACAGCGTTAATAAAACGGTAAATTGCCAGAATCTTTAGCGCGTGGGATAAAGTGCTTTGTAGTATTTTATTTTTAGTCTTTACGTTTTATTTTCAAATCATAAATTTTCCTTTCGCCGCGGCAAAGCCGAAAAATAAGGGAAGATATAATAGTGTCAAGGTCGAGGTACAAAATTAGCTTTTCTCGAAATTTCAGGTGTTTTGCTTGTTTGAGGTAAAAAAATAAATATGAAAGCGATGGACTGGCAGATCTCAAGTGTCAGAAAAAATGACACTTGAGTAGGTCGATTAGCCCGTCATACATCCGGATCGGAGAAATAAATACCAGCATAGCACTGCGGTCAATGTAATCAACTAGCCCACTTCCCCAAAACATTTCAGGCCCGGTCAGGAAACGTTTTGCCTTCTGAATTAAAACCCCGTCAAGGTTAGCCTTGTCTTCCATCATTCCAGCATCGATAAACTATATCACCACTCAAATATTGTCTTCGAGAAGATTGCATTATAATCCCCTTACGCAAGAGCGGTTTTCTTGCGTTATGACTATTTTAATGATTGTATTAAAACTTGGCGAGCTATATAAACGACGCATTCTCAGCCACTAGCTCCAATAATAAACTAGAGAACATATAGATATCAGTCAAGGCTATCTTTTGCATGTTTCAGTCATTAGACTGCGGCCATGCTGGGACCTTAAGTCGTTTAGTCGAAAAAATATCCTCCCATTACTTAGTATTTAAAGTAGGGTCGTAATTTATGGGGATATAAACAAAGTGACACCGGTTGTCAAGTGGTGGCAAAGGACAAACACAAATACATAACCACGCACACATAAGCATATATATATATATATATATATATA
>NC_068992.1:55216143-55217878 GCF_001194135.2 Octopus bimaculoides
ATACACTCACATGCACACATTTATAATAATTGAATTATGTTTGTTGTGTATATTGTAATAAAACTGCAGCCAAGGTTACAAATATATGTATATTGAATATATAATAGTAACTTCTATTACAGTTTTAATTTCATAAACTTTATATCGAAGTTTCAATTTATTAATATGTACCGTCAGCATTGAACCAGAGTATAAAATCTGGTTTAAACCTATCACCCTTAGAATACCTTTACTAAAAATAGAATATGTGAACATATATTAGAAACACACATTCTACACTTACAAAGAGAATATGCAAGAATTACATGAATATTTACTGTAGCATAGATGAAAGTATAGAATGAACTCGTAAATCGGAGCGAGCATAAGTGAAAGCTACTAAATATCACTAATAATATATTACAGACATTTAAATTAAAAGTTTCTTCTCATCATCATACTACATATATGTAATGAAATAAGTAAGCTATTAATGGCGAATGCAATTCATTAATCGCCTGGCAATCGTAAAAGCATTAAACTTCACGACTTCAATTGTCGATTTACCATGCACTTATAGTTAGGGGAAATTGCAATGCACTTCACTAGACAATAGGAAAATGAAGTAGGTAGTAAGGTATTAGTTTCATTATTGAGATCACTTTTCCTGTCATGTTTAGTTTTACGCCAAAGATTCTTCCACAAATAATGTTTAATGATCGAATTAATACTCTAACATAACGCAATGTTGAAGTAAATTCGTTGACAACCATGCAAACCGATAAATAAATGAATAACTAAAGTGTAGATGAAGTGAAAGTTCAACGGTCAAAATTTAACTCATGAGAGCAACGTGTTTAATATTCACATTGACTCTGCATATATTAAAAAAGGCAGCAATATTCGTCGATATCGACTCATACTGCACATTGTAATTTTACGAAGTTTGTGTAATATTTAGTTACTAGAAGAGATACCCGCTTCAAAATAATTTATCTGGTGTCGTTTATAATGAATTTAAAGATCACTGCAAGTAGCGTCAGATAATAAGATTATTCGAGCGGCTAGTAGGTAACTAATCTAAAGTTTGACCTCGAGTTCTATTGTCATGTATGATATTAAATGTATCTAATATGGTATTTCTAGCGTTTACTTAAATATCATAGTTGTTGGTATATAGTTTTTGATTAATATTAAAGATGTCATTATGTCTAAGTTGTGTTTATGTTGTTTTATGATGTTTTATTTCCTTTTGTAATTCGAACTTGTATAGTGGTACAAATTTGTATTATTGGTGTTTCTAAGTCTGTGAAAATCAATGACGACTTTGTTTTCATACTCAAACCAGTTTTCCAATTTTTGCTTTCGAACGAACATGTCTTCCAATAAAAGATAATTATTTCATTGTCAGACAAGTATTGGTGAGTACGTTTCATGTACAAATCTTTTCTACATGAGCTGCTCGTTCGTGAAGAATCAACACAAGCTTTTTTAACCACACTTCAGAGAATCAGTTAACTATGTATTACAATGGGTTCTAGCAAATATTTTGCCGATACTTACGGAATTTCTGAAGGCGAAAACGAATGCTTACAATCATAGTTTGAAACTATTTTCTTTTTCCTACCGACAATTATCGATTTTGCAGATTCCTTCTTCGTGTATTAGCTTAGAATCCCTTGTAGAAAAAGCGAGAAGGGATGATCGGTTTGTTTCGAGATATACATATATATATATATATATATATATATATATA
>NC_068992.1:55217945-55218205 GCF_001194135.2 Octopus bimaculoides
ATAGATAGATAGATAGATAGATAGATATACATAAAATAATTCTTACAATTCGCCAAGAAAGTACTGAGGAGAAAATTGCAAGAGATTCTCGCCTCACTTCTATTACTCCATTTGAATACAAAATTTCTGAACCTACGCTTTGTCGTAACTAAATTGAATTTCTTTGCCACCACCACCACCACCACCACTACCATCTCTACCCAAGAAAAATTGTACCTCGAAGGGTAGTGTTAATCTTGATTTTAAATCTCCTTCTTCAC
>NC_068992.1:55218356-55220198 GCF_001194135.2 Octopus bimaculoides
ACACACACACACACACACACACACACACACACAGAATGACACCTACTCACTTATACACAAACACACATAAACCCGTACTGTGTCGGTAAGAATCTCACCGTATCATGATTTGAGCATAATTAGAAAATGTTGGTTGTTCTACATTATGGTTCGAACTATATACCTTGAATGTTTGGTATATTGCTACGCTAATGTCGTGTGTTATATTAAACCTTTCATTTAAGTGAACGTGTCTTTAAAAATCTTCATGTCTCGTCGCAGAAATTTGGGACATTTTTGGATCACGTTACTTTTGCGTCTACTATTGTGATTGAAAGTCTACTTATATACATATACTCTGGATATGCTTCCGGGCTTGTGAAAGGAGTTAACAACGATACAATGTGTTTATATCTTCGCTGTTATCGTCATTATTTCAATTTTAGTGTAAAATCATTTATCATTTTTGGACGGCAGTTGTATATGTTGTATGATAATGTTTGCTTGAGTATTTTGATGGCTTTGTACGAACATTACTTTTATGTGTTTAGAAACCTTGGTTGGGATAGATTTGTATCTACTTGGAGTATTAGGGGAAATAATTCCGTATCGAGAACAAATGGTTTGGCAGCAGTTAATCCGTGTTTCTCCAGTCTTCCCTGGAGACATCTCATATTTCAATACAGTAAGTTTTAAGTTGTATATTTAACTAGCTTCAAGACGTTTAGTATTTAAACGTCTGGCTGAAATTTCTCGTGGTTCGATTCTAGAGTTTAGTCATTAGCTTGTCTCGAGAAACTATTAATATACAAGAAGTAATTATTTTGAAAATAATTTCTGCTTCATACATTACATTGTAAGAAGTGCTGTATTGTGAAACCAATGAACACGAAAAGAACGAAAACAGGACAGTAGGGACACGTTTTAAGAAAGTTAATATTTGAACGTGTAAAAGAAAGGGATCCATTTACCTATATATATATATATATATATATATATATATACCTACCCGCGCACGCATGCACACACACACATATATAAAATCAAAATAAGCAACAGTACATCAAGTAGTAATGCAATATGACAGTTTCAAGAGGTTCCATTTAATTGAACAATGCATAAATAAATTGAATTTTAACAAGTAGGACAGATTAACATAATTTTTTAATAAGTATTTTAAAAGAGTAAGAAGATGGAGGAAAGACATGTTGTCGCTATTGTAGCTAAGAATAGACTACAACTTCTAAGAATCGCATGGAGCATAGTGGGGTTATAGGGTTGTAAGTATTGTGATCCATTTCTAATCCATTTATCTCTATGTCATCTACTAAATCTGAGACTAGAAGCCTGTGTCTATTTCAAATAAAGGACAAGAGTGAGTTGACTGCTCATGGCTATGTATGGTTATAGATATTATCCTAGGTATCCCATAGAAGAAATGAGACATTAGGAGTAGTCAGTTAATAGGAGTAATTGTCTATAAAATCAGGAGTAGAGGTAGGCTTTAAATAATGATGTTTAATAACCAGTTAAAGGGGAAAGTCACTAAGAAATCTAAGATGTTAATACAGGGGAAATTTTATTAGGGGCACTATGGGGGAATGTTTATAAGCAATATTGTTATGTGGTATAAAAATAAAATTTAAGAATTCCAAATTTGCTAAAAGGTGTGTATATCAATTATAAACATTAAAAAGGAAGATTACATAGAATCAGTTTAATATCCAATCATGTATTTAATTAATTAATTATTAGGTTGTTGATGGTTTCTATAAAGACTTCTCAAGGCATTTACATATAGAATAACTTGAAAGATATACATATATCTATTAAATTATAATCCATGTATGAGAAAAGTGTAAA
>NC_068992.1:55222068-55223077 GCF_001194135.2 Octopus bimaculoides
AGAGAGAGAGAGAGAGAGAGAGAGAGAGAGAGAGAGAGAGAGAGAGAGAAAGAAAGAGCGGACGTGAAGAGTTTTCGTCAGGATGACTCAAACTAATAGGCATGCGTTTTTATGTGCAAATAGGTTGGAAACATATACCTGTATGTGTGTGTGTTTGTGTACAGCAACTCACATGCACAAACAAACACATAAACACATACAGCAGTTGGCTTTAAAATGAACAGCATGACAGTAAAGTAGATGAGGTCCGAAAGGTAGCACAAAGTTTAAGTGCAAGGGGCAAGTGATGAAATCGAGGAGCTATGGCCCGTAGAGAGTACGTATGCGGCGAGATAAGCACGTTAAGTCTGGAGGAGGATAAAGGCAGAGTCGAAACCGTGGACCGCAATAAAAGATGTAATCCCCTGACGACAGTGTAACCTTCATTTGACTAAGGTATCTTTAGCCTGACGAGAGAACTAACAAAGTACCCCTCATTTGGGTAATTACTACTTAGAAGGGTCTCCATGGTAGGAAACATTTGTAGCCTGGATTTGGACTTTTATTCACATACGCAGCAACCCTAGTTGCTAAAATCATGAACTATAAAACAACGTTTTTCACCTTATCGAATATGAGCCGAGATATGGACGTTAAGTCTCAAGGAGAATAACGACAAAGTAGAAAGCGTTTACTTCAATAAAAGATGTGCTCAAAACAAAATTGGGCAAGACTCTACGTGTCAGTCGCTGCACTATCCATGTCCCCTATTATTCACAAGGAAGTCCTTATCGATATGGGAAGAATTTACAACGTTGTACGGCATTGAACCATTATTGTTCCTGAAAGTTGCTTTTTATACCTTCTACGGACTGCTTGAAGCTTACTAACTTCCTACATCTTCATCCATGGTTTGTTCCTTGACACACACACACACACGCACACACACGCACACACACACACACACACAGACACGCATACACATGCACCCACACACACAAACAAAAACAGGCACACACACTTATATGTA
>NC_068992.1:55223087-55223823 GCF_001194135.2 Octopus bimaculoides
ATGCACCCACACACACAAACAAAAACAGGCACACACACTTATATGTATGTATGTGTGCACATATATATATATATACATACATACATATCTATAAATATACACACATATATAAATATACATATAAGGATACGTGCATATATACATTCCTACTTACATACACACATGCATAAATAGGTACGTATATCCATACTATAAAATAACAATAGATACAGCAAAATGTCTAAGTACATACAAGCATTGTTCAACACACACACATATGCACACACACGAACATGCACACACATACACGAGCGCACACAAACACACGCACGCACGCACACACGTACATTCACCTTCGCGCGCACGCACACGCATATATTAATTCCGTGATGTATTCCTGATATCAAACTGGTTGCCCTTATCCTTGCTGTATATTACAATTTTCCTGTCGCTCATCAGTTTCCTCACTCCAACCTAAAGTTCATGTCAAGTGCGTTTAGATAGTGTTCGTCTTGTTTGTTTGTGCCCTCACGCTTCAATAATTCTCACCGTTTGTCATCAATGTTTATATTACTTTTATCAATATGCGTCTCCAGAGATTGATATAGAATTTCGTATTTTAGTAAGGCTTTATTAATATTTTGATTGAACTGGAACTTCCTGCCGATAAAGCAGCAGTGAAATTTGAAGAGTGAAATATATCCTGTAAATGTTTAAGAAATCTGTCTAGCGTTCTTTCTGTTTTTTTTTTTTTTTT
>NC_068992.1:55225451-55242745 GCF_001194135.2 Octopus bimaculoides
ATATGCATGTATGTATGTATTATGTATGTATGTATGTATGTATGTATGTATGCATGTATGTATACATATATGTAAGCTCTATGTGGTACATCACGGACCAACGAGTGCTCTATTCATTGCGGAATCTAAGTTTGTTTTCAGCAGGTAATCCTGTAATTGTCTTTTGTCTACTGATTCCATTAAGCTGCCTACTATCTTACATCAAATTTCATGTTGTTCTGTTCTCAATGAAATACATAGTATGTTACGGACCGATTTTCGCTTCTTAAATATGATGTGATGAATAATTATCCCTTAGGAATTTGCAGTTATGTAAGAGTGACGATCACTTATACAATAACAACATGATTAATTATTAATTAGTGAATTTACAGATCTGAAAATTTATTTAATAAACGATGATACCTGTACAAGCAGATGGATTTAATTATAGGTATGAAGGCTTACAATTGAGCGAACATTAGTGGTAATCGCTCCCGCTAGAGACTGTATCTAAACAATTGTTTCAAAGAAAGATGAGCGGAAAAACGTAAGGTTGATAATGAAGAAAAACATATTCGACGCAAATAGCACAACGATATGGTTAGCAGAAGGAGCCTTGAAGTGTACTCACTATACTCAGGCTGTCCCCTATAGGTGAGGGTTAACATTTTGCAGCGGACTTTCTTCTGCCAACAAGACTAAAATAAGACTTTTCGAATACAGATCTATTTTCTTGCGAGACTAGCGGATGCCTTCTCATGGTGTGAATTTAAAACAAATGTTCCATTCAGCAGTTTTGGAAGAAGAAACAGAAATGGAAACAGAAGCGGCTATTTTGTTAGGTGATATTTGGCATTTGGTGAGAGGAGAAATTCGGACAGAGTGAATAGTGATGAAATATAGAATTTCAGAAGAACAGAAAAAAGAACTGCAGAAAATAGCACAATAACAAAAAGTAAATGGAGATAAAATAGATGAAGGAAAAGAAAATGATAGCAAATGATGTAATGAAAATATCAAGAACAAAGCAACAGTAAATGGGTTGAGAGAAGAAAATAATGAGTTCAATATTTGGTTACGAGAGTAGATTATAGAGAAAGGGTAAAGCAAACAAGAAGGACATAATCGGAAAAGATAATATTGCAAAATACGGAAAAAAAAAACTTCATAGGAAGGGTCATTAAGTGGGGTCGACGTTTGAAAATAATGTATAATCTAACCACAAGTATAAAAAGAAAATAGTATTAAAGGAAAAGAAATTGGGGAGGTGAATGAATATATATAGAGAGACCATATAATATATTGTAAAAAGAGAATGTTTTAGAGAAAAAGAGAGAGACAGGGAGAGAGAAAGATTCCTTAATGTCAATAGAGAGTGTATAATTTAGATAGAGAATGCGTATACAAATGTACATACATACATTCACACATATTTGCATTTAGAAGCATGCAACCTCCTTTATTCGTATATCAGCACAGCTATGAAAAGTACGATCCATACAAATACACACGTATTTAGGAAATTAGGAAAGAAGAAAATGGCGTCATATACGACAAATGCGTATAACATAAAGAAAGGTAGGAGTGAGAAAAGATGAAACAAAAGAGAGACTTTCAATTATGGAGTGTGGTGTTATGGTTCCCATTGTTCTTCTCTATGATTTAGTCAATCGCCTGGATTGAAAGAGCTGATCCCGCCCTCCGCTCTACGCGCACATCCATACATACACTCAATGGAAAGGAAGTGGGAAAAGAGGAATGCAAAAGCAATACTGTAGCTATGGTTAATTCTGGAGATCCAAAGCAGATTACATGTTTATAGTATATCCAGTAGATTTTATTGCGATTTGGTGTATCTACTGGATTTTATTGTTATTAACTGATTCGAATACGGTGAATAAGTTAAATAAATACATACAGCTAACAAAATAAGCATGCGTGTATAAATAAATAAAAACATACGTACATAGATACATACATAAATAGACGCATACACACATAGATATGACTGAAACAGGAAGATTGTCAGAATCAATCTCACAAGAAAAGAATAGAGAAGAGGCTTAAGATCAATTTAGAAAACTTTTGAGTGTTGTATAACGTCACTGAGACAGTATAAGCTAAACAACAGCAGCAAAAATCAATACCCAAACAATTGATCACAAATGAAGGGAATAACATTCTACATATCGGCAGTAAACTCATCAAGTGGTGCTTGCATCTCGATCGACAATCACGTTACCCTAGAATCTCTGGACCACAATGCCTCAACAAAATGTGAGAAGATAAATTTTTTAAATATATCAAAATAGTTATTAAAGGATACGTTTTATTGTACGCTTGAGTATGACTTTAATATTCGTTTCAAATTTTCCCTCAAGTCCAGCAATTTTGGGAGAGGTGTAAGTCGATTACATCAACCCCCAGTGCTCAATATGTACTTATTTTATCGACCCCGAAATGACGAGAGGCAAAGTCGACGCCGAATTTGTGGGAACTCAGGAGGTAAAAACAGACTATATGCCGCTAGGCTTTTGCCCGGCGTTCTAACGATTCCGCTGGCTCGCTGCCCTAAGTATGATTCTAATATTAAGATCGAGTGTTGCTACTGAAAGATCCGGGACCGTTACATAATCGCAAATATTGAAGACCATAACTGTGCAAACCAAGAGCAAGATATAACTACAAAATATCTTGATCAAAAGAGACAGTGGTGTCCTCAAACCCTCAAGATGCAATCGGAAGTATCGATTATATGGCATTTCTGTAGTAGCTAGATATATCTTCAGCAGCTGCCACGAAATGTGGCCAAGGTTTGCCTTAGCAGCATCATATTATTGCTAAAATGATATGCAATATTATACATAAGTAAGAATGCTGTGGTATAAATATGGAAAATACTCCCATTATTGAATAGTATACATACCATCATATGAAATATTGGCGGAACATTCCCATCAAAATTTTTGCTGGGTGCAAACATAATACGAGTAATATGACTGCGAGGGGGAAGAAATAGGAAAATGTTTTTTTTTTGTTTTTTCAAAATGAGTGAGAATGACAATTTCTATGGACTTCAAAAAAGCCAACTTCCAATATCAGGATTACAAATTCCCATTAATACAGATAAATTATTAGAATACTTGGTTGTGTACGTAAATGTCTCAGAGTTTAATATCGAAAAGCTCGCAGTTTCAAACATAGAAAGTGATCGATCAGCTAACACAGACTTTAGATATATAATCTATAGCTCAAACAATAAAAGTATGTAAGACTTTTATAAAATTCAACACACAACACATCGTTTTTATTATTGAAATTCCATGAATAGAGGCTTGCTTTATTTGTTAGAAATCAGCTCCTTATGTATGGAAGGAATCAAATAGTAAAAACAATAAAAAATAAAACCACGATATACATACGTACACAAGAATTGATCGTTGTGTCTCTAATGAATTAAAGGATCACAGGGGTTTATTTTAAGCAAGCAACATCTAAGAAAAGCTGTTTATCTGGTAATGTAATGAACCACTTTAATGACTGACATTCGAAATCAAAACAGGAAACAACACACTCAATGGGGTAAGAAATATTAATGGTCTACGAATTTTGTGACACACCTCCATCCAATGATCTTATCTGGTAATAGTTTAATAAAGTTTTCTTGGATTTCTTTTCGGGTAATTTGATAGTACTTTACCATCATAAATATTTGCAAAAACAATTAGGTTTTTTTTAAAATACCAAATCTTGATTAAAACTATTTCACTTCATTTATACCTCTAGTGTTCTCTAGAAAATGTCCGAGATATATCTCTTATATACGATTTTCTCAGATACTCAGGGACAGTTTTCTTAAGGAAAAGAAACCAATATTTGCAATCAGTTCTTATGTTATAGTTTCATATATAACTAACTTTCTTCCAATGCTTTTGATGCCATTTAGAATAGAAAATTTGCTTTGCGATAACTTTTGTCTTCTTTTCCTTTTCCATACAGTGTGAAATTATTGAAACACATTCTGTTCTACATTTGTGAATAAATACGGCGCTGCTGTGTGAGTTGATGGGTTACAGAATGCATGTGTCATCATCGAAGCCATATATTTTCCAAACAATTACCATGACAAAGTATTCTTGATTAATTAGTGAATATAAATGTGCCCAAATTCATTTACTTATCAACTCGTTTTTATAAATATTTATTAAACATTAGTTTCAAACAGCTAAGTTATTAGAATTACACGAAGGAAGAAATTTCTCAATTAGTTATTAGCATTATTTAACAATAAATTCTTTGTACCTTTCAGCAAAATCACAATAAAAAATGCGTTCATAAATACGAATAAGGTAAACATGGAAGAAAAACCAAAATAGAGAAAATCGTGTTGAACATCCATCAAAATACCCAAGAAACAAAGGTTTTATAAATTAATTGTGTTTTACGGCGCTTCAGAAATTTAATTTTTTTTCCAGTGAACAAGTTTAAAATGACAGAAAAGATTAATTATAACATGAATACATTGAAGATAGACAACATGGAAAGTTAGTTTATTATGTTTTCTTTGATTAAAACTGTTGCTACAATAGAAATGTTGATTCTTTTATTAAATTTTCGCTCTACAGCAATTTAAAAAGATTAAACAAAATTTCCTTAATAATAGTAATTCACTTGCTAAAGATTATTATAGTTATTTAAGTTTAAATAGATAAATACACTTGAAACTCCAACTAGAAAATTAATGGAAAACATTTCAAATCAAATGAGAAATAAATCATTCGAAGTTTCATAGTTTATCCTAGTTCTTAGATTATGTCAGCATTCCCCGAGCATTTAAAATTGCTTTTTTTTAACGTTTTTCTTTTATTCTTTTACTTGGTAACGTCATTGAAATGCAGCCAAACTAGGGCGCCATCTTGAAAGGATTAATCCGTCAGATCGAACCCAGTATTTATTTTTAAGTTTAGTTCTTATGCTATCGGAAACTTTTCGCCGAACCGCTAATTTTCCGGGAACATTTACAAACCAACATAGTCTGACAGTCAGCAAGAAACAAATTCAGACAAGTACATTCATAGACAGACTCACAGGCCCGTATATATAAATATATACATAGATATACCAAAGAGATTCAAAGAGCCTTCCCAAGCCATAGTCTCATAAGGACAGTTACCCGAATGCTGCGGCATAAATATTACCCATAGATACTTACTAGCTGAGTAAACTGGAGCAACGTGAAATGAAGAGCTTTGCTCGAGAATACAACGCATCACCCGGTTCAGGAATCGAAATCACTAAGCCACGCGTCTTCTCATATACGTACACACACGCACATATACGGTGGAATTCTAGTGTGTCCATCGGCCAAATTCACTACCAAAGCATTGATCGGGTCAAGATCATTGTAGAAGACAATTGCTCAAGGTACCATATAATAGGAGTGAACCTCAAACTATGTTTATGCAAAACGAACTGCTAGACCACACATCCATATATGATACATCATTCGTTTCTTTTATATTGATTTCAATTACTTGTTATATTACGTGACGAAGTGGACACTGAGTAATTTTTTTTCTGAATTGTATCTTAAATTGCAACTATTTTGTAAATTCATCTGGTTGCTAACATAATCGCCCAACCAAATATTTGAGTCGATAATGTACAAGACAATGAATTGCAACATCTGTAGTGTAAATATACTTACAAATACAGCATTGCATTTGATAGAAATTTAATTAAATAAAAATGATTGAATTAACCTAGCTGTATGTTGGTGTACAGCCAGAAGGTGCCTCTCGGCATTACTTTAGAATGACGGATGTTTCATCGAATTACGGCGCAATTTTTACTTTTTGCAAAAGAATGTCTCGTACTGTGAATATATATTTGTCTTAAGAAAAGACAAATGCAAAATTGCCAAGGGCGACAGAATTTCAGAAGTACTTAAAAATAAAGAACTGGATGTTTCTCAATTTCGTACTAAGGTATTATAGAATCTTTGACCAACACCAACAAGACTGATAAGAAATAAGATAATGGGCGCATCCAATGTTGGACATACTCTGAAGTCAGTTTTTAAAGGACTTATACGTACAACAGTAGATCAGCATCAATACACCAAAAACGTTTAATTGTCGAGAATTTCAAAATTCGCCATTTAAGATGGCAGTATTCAATGCTGGCTTCAATGCCCAAATTTTGCATTCAAGGTCAATGCCAAAATGTCGCTGTTCAAAGTCAAATGAAAATAAATATCATTCTAAAATTCGTGGTTTATGACTAGTGTACGAAATACATCGTAACTCTGATAACTCAAAGTAATAAAATCATGTGAGGGAGAGACCAAACCTTCCACCTGTATGTAATTTTAAAAGTACTATGCTCTGTGCGTCCTGTTGCAAGCAGCTCGCAAACTTGATAATGTGAAACTGACATCTCTAAAGAAACACATTAAAATGGAGTCTGACAGATCTTTAGATGCTGAGCAAAGGATAAAAATTTCAGGGACAAGAACAAAACAAAACAAAAGCCCTAAAACAATACCTCCAGTCACAACTGTGTAACGAGATCCGCAAATATGGAAATTCTTTGACTATACTCGAAAATTCTGCCTGTTAATTTGGAAGGATACTGAAAATCATAAGAATATACTGAACCATCAATTCTGATCTACTTTAGGCACAAGGTCAGAAATTTGGGAGGAGGGGGCCAGTCGATTAAGTCAACCCGAGTACGCAACTGGTACTTAATTTATCGAACCCGCAAGGATGAAAGGTAAAGTCGACCTCGGCGGAATTTGAACTCAGAACGTAGCGGCAGACGAAATACCGCCAAGCATTTCGCCCGGCGTGATAACGATTCTGCCAGCTCACCGCCTTATAGTGAGCCATCTATTTTGAATCACATACACACATTTATATACATGTGTATGTATGTATGTATGTATGTATGTATGTATGCATGTATGTATGTATTATGTATGTGCGTGTTTGGCTGAGCGTATTTTTGTGTTTAATATGTAGCCAAAAGAAGTGCGGTAGTATTTACGTGAAAGATTATGTGGCTACGTGTATCATTATACGTTTAAAGAAAGAAAGAAAGAAAGAAAGAAAGAAAGAAAGAAGGAAACAAAGAAAGAAAGAAAGGGGGACATTAATAAATAGTTAGATAGGTTCAAGGTATATGTGCATCATGTTAAATCAATTCTATTATGTGATTAGTTCATATTTTATTGACGGCTGATTGATGACTTGCAACGGAGATCCCAGAGAGATTTGAATTCAGTATACAAATGACCATACGACAAAATAAGCACTTACACCTGCCACCCCTTCTCCTCTTGCTACTCCTGCTAACATAACATTTATGACTATCAAAACCAGTTGAAAATCAGTACATATGAATTGATTTTCGTTCATTCTTCATAATTGTCAATATGTTACACGTAGATCAATTGTGAATATGGAGAAATGATGAAAATACTAATAGATTAATAGTATTTTTGTTGTTGTTTTCTTAGTGTCTGAGTATTTCGATTAGGTAAGTTACATGTCATTGAATTAAGTATGTTAATACACTGCTATTGCATTTCATAACACTTATGTCTTTAAAAGAGTTACTTATCCTCGAAACAACGCCATTATTACTTATCTACTTCAGCCAGTTTATATTAGGCATCTACTTAAACATACCCGTACTAAATTTAATTGTGAGTCAGTTGTTAAGTCGACACAGTTATGCAAAATTGTTTCAAGTGAATATGAAATGTGATGCGTTAAAGGTAACCCGGTTGTGATTATATATATCATATACTTGTCAATATGGCATAGAGCCGTCAATATAAGAAGTAGTTTTTGTTTTTCCTTTGAAAACGCCATTTTGCTAACGGACAGTAATAACTGCTTACAAAATTAACCGAGGAACAGTATAAATTCATTTCTGGATATTTTCTTCTTACCGTTGACAACATGCCATTTTGATTTTAAGACATGATAGAATTGAGAGTAGTTCACACAGCTGTCTCTATGTTACATTGTTGTCAAATACGTCAGATGCTTGTTGAATATGTCAAACATAAGTTGATAGAAATAACACACATTTGTCACGTAATTTTCGAGTGAGTTACATGTCACTCAGTTATGGAAAACACCATACGTGACAAATATGACTTACAGGTGTCACATATGCTATGTAGTTGTCGAATGTAGTCACAGTAATATACAATATGACATACAGTTGTCAAATGTGTATTTTATAGATTTCAGAAAGGTGAGAAATAAGTAAAGTATGACATGGAGCTGTCAAATAATATGTTATGTAGTTTCCGAATTTGTAGAGAGACGTCAAATATGACACAAAGCTGTCAAAAGTGTCAGGGAGATGTGGAAAATGTCATAGTTCACAAATATGTTATGTTCTATAACTGTCATATAGATGAAATCGGTGTTAAAAATTCCAAATTCGTCAAAATGGTTCAGAGAGATATAATTTACGTCACACATTTGTCAAATATATTGTAAAAGTTGAAATGATGTTAGATTTGTCAGATAGTTTTCAACTATGTTACTTAATTGTCAAGTAATACAGAAAGATATAAAACATATCCCAAAGGTATCAACATGTCGCTTAGCAGTAACTATAGAACGTAAAATGGCCTTATGATGCAAGTAATTATTTCGAGCATTCGACACATCAGTTAACCTCGTTAAAAGCGAGAATTGCAACGCAGTTTCAATAAATATATTTCACTAGAAATCTATAATTGATACATTGGTAAAGTGCTGAATGACCACAAGTTACTTTTTCATTTTCACCAAAAACACAGACATTCAGTGGAATTCAATACGGTTCAGTATAACATGTTATAAGACAAATTATACATTTTAACATATAATACTGACAATCACCTTTCAAAAATTCCTGTAGTGAAGTTTATTTTTCTTCTTTGTGGAGCCGGTACAATTAGCATTAACTGTGTACAACAATTTATTGATTCAAATATGTTTCACCTCTATGTATTTGGAATTTTGTAACCATTGGAAGAAAAATATCTCAATCAACGATTTTTGTTTATTTATTTATTTATTCATTCATATATCTTTTACTCTTTTACTCTTTTACTTGTTTCAGTCATTGCTCAGTCGTTTCCAATTGGCTGACACATGCCGACTGGACTTCTCGTGTGCACCAGTGTAGACATGGGGAAACAGCACAGCGTCTTCCTGATTGTATTTAGATAGGATATTCTGTAGGCCAGTAGATAGAAGTAGCATTGGCTGTCTACAGTTCAAAGTCATCGGCTACACAGACCACAAATTTGTGATCTGCACAGTCGACCTGGATAAGATCCACAGGTAGGGCACTGGAGGCTGAACGCGTCTTTCTCAACGCATCAAAAGCTAGTCCATCGCAAGTTGGCGGATGCAGTCGTCAACAACTGCTGATCGATAGACATGAAAAGAACGATAAGTGTACAGGCAGTAGGAAATAGCCAGAGAAGAATCTGGGATAGAGGGAGAGCTAGTTAGGAAGCTAGATGAAGCGCTTAAGGGCGGCATTGCGACTGACATGATGGCAGCGGGATTGGATCTTGATCAAGTCTTCAATGCCAAGCACAAAGGTTACGTTGTCATAGATAGGGCGCGTGCTCTAAGATATAAGGGTACGAAAGCTGCTTGATGGGCTCGGGAGACAGAGGTGCAACGTGGCCACAAAGCCACAATTTGGATTTGAAGGGGCGGGACTGGCGTATACTAAACGAATCCAAGCAGATGTGTACAGAGTTTCAGCGGCACTTCGCCGAACTGTTCGGGGCACGCGGTGTGTCGGGGATGGAGGTAAATTTCACGTCCTACCTCGAAGGCATGCCGCACCTTTCGACAAGGGATGTGGAGTTCTGTGAAATTCCAATAACAGCCGAAGACATATGGGACGTGATGACCAGTTGCACAAGAGAGAATTCTCCGGAGCTGGATGGTCTGCTCTTTGAACGTTTTCTTCATATGCCAGACTTGTTCTGAGGCCTCTTGCCGGATGGGAGAATACCCACTGCTGTGAGCCGTGGCCTGATGGTGCTGCCGAGAAAATACCCGAACAAAGGGGACCAATTAGATAATTCTAGGCGCATAATTCTGTTGAACACTGATTATAGAATTTGAGGTAAAGTGCTAAGATTTTGGGCAAAAAGATTAGTGCTTGTCGTCGATCAGCTGGTCGGTGACGCGCAGATATGCGCTATTCCGAACAGATCTATCCAGGACAACTTCTATCTCATGTGCTACATCATAGGGAAAGTAGAGAAGGAACCTGGTATGGGTGGGGCCCTGATCAATTTGAGTCAATCGGAAGCTTTTGACAGGGTCGACCATCAATACTCGGAGGCTGTCTTCGCGGCGGCCGGTTTCGCTCCTGGTTTCAGAGGCTAGATCGCTACAATGCAGAGTGACATCTGTTCGGTGGTCGAAGTAAACGGCCATATATCAGAATCGTTTAGTATCGTTCGTTCGGTCCGTCAAAGATGCCAATTCTCTCCCCTTCTGCACGTGCTGGCTCTGGAGCCTTTACTAAGGAAGTTGGATATTTCGAGGGGAATTCCGTTCATGCCAGCATATGCAGACGACCGGAAATCGAGATGATTGGCAGTAGCTTAAGGGAATACAAAGCGGTGACAGGAGCAAACATTAATCAGGAAAAGTCGGAGGGCCTATAGCTCGGCTTCTGGAAAAGGAGACCTATGACAACCAACACCGTTGTAGGGCGCTGGACGGAAGGACCGGTTAAACTGCTCAAGGTCTGGTTTAGTCCGGACCTCCAGGTGGTCACAAACCGGGGTAAGATGACGAGCAGGGTAGCCAATTTCACTCAGAAATGGGCAGAAAGGAAGTTGTACCTGAAAGGTCGGGTGGAGGTGGTAAATGCATACATCTTCTACTGCCTGACCGTCGTCCCTTGAGGACTCTGAGTTCGACTTTACCTTTCATCCTTTCGAGGTCAATGAATAAGTACC
Source organism: Octopus bimaculoides (assembly GCF_001194135.2). Lineage (NCBI taxonomy): Eukaryota > Metazoa > Mollusca > Cephalopoda > Octopoda > Octopodidae > Octopus > Octopus bimaculoides. Next base: position 55,236,442 of record NC_068992.1, read on the forward strand.
AGTTGAGCACTGGGGTCGATGTCCCAGGAAATTTCTGGCCTCGTGTCAAAATTTGAAACGATTATTGCTGTTGTAGTGAGAAAGGCGAAAATTTTCAATGTAACTGGCGAGAATGCTTATTATATTACATACAATCATGATCAATGACATTACTGGAGATTCGAGCTTAAAGACTTACTAGTCATTTGCTTGTTGTAGTAGTATTTTTCGATCTCTAAGATATGAATTCACATCCTATAATTTCAGATTCTCTTCGTTTTACCGCCCACAAAACAGCTTCTGGCATTTGCCCTTGTAATTATACGGCAACAGAAGTGATTGTATATTCACGATAAAAATAATTCAACTGCAGTTTCAAAGTATGTGCAGGCTTTGTATTCAGTGCAAGTTTCATATTTGCGTTTCTATATGTTTAAATACTTGTTCTGAGGTCGTAATGATAAACGACAAATTTCAGAATGCGTAGGAGCGCGTATGATGATATCGATATTTTATTTTTGAATTTAAAAAATGGAGTCAAATATCCTATGATGTAAAAGAGAAAGTAATTACATTTTAGGGAAAAATACAATAAATTGATTTTCTTTCCGAAAAATTAACGAAATTGCTTAAGTTTCTGGTGGTGAAACGGATGAAAGAAAAACAGATAAACACATCCCGAATCGAATTCAAACCAAAAAGCAGATAAAAATCATGTTTACCTAAAGATACTCGAAAAACACGAAAAAAGAAACCTTCCGAAAACCTTTAATTGAAATATGAACTCGAGTTCAGTACCTAAAATAAAACAATATTTCATACATTCATATTTCGCTGAAACGGGAGTTCGTTTGGCTAATGTTCCATTATTATTATTAGATCTATTTTTCCACATATTCTCTTGATCGTGAATTCACCAACCATTTATCATTTCAGGCCATTTTGGCAATTCATTATACATTACAGCTCTTTCTATAAATATTTCAATACACATCTTTTTCTTTTTTTTTTCCCTAATGATTTAAATAAAAATAGGGTATGGTGCTCCGGGAATTTTATTATGAAAATATTCCTCATATTTTTTTTAGCAGAAACATTGCTTTCTGGTTAGGCAGTGAGCGGGCAGAATCGGTAGCACACTGGACAAGGTGCTTATCGGCATTTCGTCCGCTGAGGTCGACATCACCTTTCATCAATTGAGGATCGATAAACTAATTATCAGTTGTGTACTGAGGCAGATGTAATCGAGTAGTCCCCTGTCCAGTACCAATTGAGTACTAGAGTTGATCTAATCGGCTTAGCCACTCCGCTGAAATTGCTGGCTTTGTGGTAAAATGGGAAACCAACATTAGCCCCCAGCTTTTATCATTGCTTATTGTATTACACATTCATAAACATTTCAAGTCCGAAAAAATATGTAAATAGTTACAGATTTTAGCTTTCCATGATGACCTATATTAAGTAGGATACACATATTGGTGTTTATAAACAATAACCAGACGATAACAAAGATCTACTGCTAGCAGCTTGTTTCGCTTAAGTCAGCGCTAGAAGAAAAACGACCGTCTTTGTTTTCAAGACGAAAGGTGTTCTTCCATCATGTTAACGCTCGGCCACATTCAAAGACTGGATCTGTTTGAATGAGAAACGATTCCCCATCCTCCATATTCGCCGGACATTGCCCCATCTGATTATCGTTTATTCCGCAGTCTTCAAAATCAATTGGACGTAGAAAATATGAATTCAGTAGATGAGGTCAGAAGAGAAGCGGAGGAGTATTTTTCGTCACGGACAAGTGGATTTTGATAGATGGAATCCAGATAGATGGAAGAGCGTTGTGGAAATTGAAGGAGGGTATCCTTTAGATTAAAAAAGAACTTTGTTTACCTTAATTTTATAAAAATAAGAGAAGTATGAAAAACTGCATTATTTATGGGATAACCCAATATACACACATATTACACATACATAGTCACAAACATACCTACATACATATATCATACCTACATACATACATATAAACATACAATATTCGATCATGTGCGTGTGTGCGTGCATGTATGTGTGTGTGTGTGCGCGTTTGTGTGTGTGTGTGTGCGTGTGTGTGTGTGTGTGTTTATGACAGAAAATTGGTTCCACACCGATAGCTTTCATAGATGCATGAGAGGTTTGACTGACTGCGTTCAATAAAAGATTCATTATCCCTTTAATGAAATTATCAGAGAATTTGTCTATCAACGATTTCATATATAGACCGAAGGTAGCTGTCGCAGTAGCAATGACATTTAATTTCTAGATATGAAGAGCACACAATAGATTCATGTTTGAGGCTTTGTATATAATCATTATTCGAGATATATTCGTGCTAGCTCCTTTTACTTTATAAAATTCTACTAAATGTTCGACGCATTAGACTATCATAATTTTTTTTTTTTCATTAATAGAAAATCTATTGAACAGTCTTTTGAAAAGTTGTATATTATGACAGATTTTCTCATAAATATCGATGGAAATATAAAACCCTAATCAAAAGCATACATTGATAATACTTCATTTTGTGAAACGAGATAAACTTAAATATCAGTTCTAATATGCGTCGCACACCTTGCAGTCTCATCATTAGAATTCTGCTATGGTTCTCGTTCTAAATAATAAAAAAAAAACGGTATTTTCAAGCACATCAAAGGTATAGATGGAAACTAGCATACAATATATACAACATTTATATATTTACAGAAATGGTTTTATTGACTTGCTCAGTTGCCGTATCTAAATAAAATGCGCTGCTTTATATTTTCATTCATAAAGCATATAGATGGCTTTTTAAGTTTTCAGTCGTTATGAATACTGCTCAAGTAGATTAGATAGTCGAATAATAACGGTATATATACACAAAAGTTATATTTCACTACTGCCGTAGTTCGTTTGTAATTATTATGAAACTAGCACACAAGTCTCTTTGAGATGTTTACCCCACGTGAAATATTATAGCTAGTGATATTACACGTTTGCATACGTATTATAAATATTCGAGACACTGATATCATACTATACAATATTTTAGTGGTTAAAAAACCCATTAAACAGTGTCATTTCCCGTCGAAAATGTATGAGAAACTTGAATCAACAGCGATTATAACGGATTTACATACGATAAAATATTACAAAAAGCTTTAGATCAACAACTGTTAATTGCATGTTGTAGCCAGGATAATGAAGCAGGATTGCAATATATTTTCAGTAACGGAAGACATGTAATTCAGAGTATAGGAGTATAGGAGAATATAAATTATACCCAGATTCAAAATATCTTTGAAGTACAAAGTTCAGTGAGTCAAGTTACTGCCGATTCAGTCAATAGGATGCAGCCATGCTTGGGCACAGCCCTTAAAAATTTTCAGTCAAATAAATATCGTCCAGTTCTTTTATTTTTTCTAAACCTGGCACTTATTTTATCGGTTAGTTTTGATAGACCACTAAGTCACGGAGGCCAAAACATACCAGCATCGGTTATCAAGCGGTGGTAGGGAGCAAATGCAGACGCAAAGTCACACACATTGGGAAAGAGCATAGGCACCTGAAAGTTGTACAGAAAGAGCAATGCAATGGCGCGATAAGGAAGCTACGGTTCGAAGTGACGTGACGAGTCTATGCTTCCGCCAGCCTAAAAAACGATGTTGTCTAAGTTATTTCCTCTTGCGTTCTGTCAATTTCAACAAAATTAGTAATCAATCAAACAAGTACCACGTTGAAACACATATGCAGAAATAGATACTAAAGCATTAAACCTGTACTACAGCATTTTCACGTGACTTGAAACCAGTAAAAAAATAATCAAAGAATATATCTATTTAGAAAATGCGTCACATATTAATGTACAAGTCCTTCTAATAATCAGACGATAATGGTAATTTTCAGATTTTGGTAAAGCCAAACTTAGGCTCCTCTTTATTTATAACAGCTCACAAATACTTTCGAAGTGAACACGAATTAAAATCCTATTATATGTTTATCCTTTGATCTCCGCGTCAACTCTAGTCAAGAAGAATTATTTTCCTAAGTACTGAAGCCATTAACATACCTCTATTTTTCTCTAATGCTGTTCAAAGAACTTCATTTTCTAATCTGTCCTCTACTTAAGGTGGCGAGTTAGTAAAACTGTTATCAGAACGGAGAATTTGCTTATCGGCATTTCGTCCGTCTTTAGGTTTTTAGTTGAAATTCAGGCGAGGTCGACTTTGCCTTTTATCCCTTCAGTCGATGAAATAAGATATAATTGACTTACCCCTCCCCTCAAAAACTGCTGATTAACGTGAAAATTTGATGAATGGTTTTAATTCTTGAATACTTTAAACAGAAAACTTGTATCATAAAACCAGGTTGGTATTAAAAGAGAATGCTAAAATATTTTTGAGTGATATTTGACTGTTATTTCTAGTAAGCAGAACAACCACGTAGTAGCTCCCTTGTTTGGATCGAAGAACACTGATTGTGCGTAATAAGAAAACAATCTCATTGACAATCAAAATGGAATGCCAATTTAATGATATCAAAAGGAGGATTTTGACATTCATTCTGTCAGAATCTTTCTCAGACACATCCGAACATATAAAAAAAATGTCCTGAAAGATAAGTTGGCTTAAACCTTTGATCTATTTAAATCTTTTCATGTGTATGGATTCGAAAACTTTTTTCATTGATTACAGCCTGAAATCGTTTATTCCGCTCCCAAAATTGATGGAAACGTTCATAAGTGGTTCGCTGGTTTAGACAAAAAAAAAATGCTATCCGATATGGATCTACGAAGACATGAGATACCCCATCAACATTCATCACTAATAATCACTCTTCTAATTACGTGTTCATTTAATTAATGTTTACACTACTGGAAAGATAAAAGCAATGTAACAATATTGCGAGTGATGTAAAACGCTAGCTTTTTAAGCCTGTTTAATATTTAAAGTGCATGGAAGAATAATTTCCAATTCATTTAACAAATTTTCTTAATATGGTTGTGTCTATGAGATACGCAACGTTATACAAAGAATAAACAAATATATGGGTAACAAAAATGTCGGTAATAGAACATCTAAACGATTGATCAAACTACAACATATAAGAGAGCAAAGCCCTCTTTAATTACACATCATTTCAGAAAACGAAGTCAACAGAATCAATAATTTTTCATTTTACTTAACACACACACACACACATATATATATATATATATATATATATATATATATATATATATATATATTTACTTATATACATATATCTATATATGACATTTTTTTCTTTTATATGTAGATATACATATATACATATTCATATGTATGTATATATTGTCAATGGATGATATCCAGGGGACCTCAGCATAGAAGACATTTAGTAGCACTCAAATGATTTAAAACTAGACTCCGATGTCTTTAGAAGAGATCAATACCGCGGGGTTCAGAATAGCTATGAGAGGGATCAAGTTGAACAAATATACAGGCAATTATGTGAATAAACAAATGAAATATATTAAATATAACAGTTCGGGTATGAAACACAAAATGTGTATATATGTTTACAAGCAAAAAAAGACAAAGCAAAGTGTGGAGAACTCCAGACGATGAATATTTGAGTTGCTCTTCATTTTTAAACATTCCACCTTTGAACTTCTGTGTATTATAATCTGAAATGTTTGATCTTTCTACACTGATGACGGAGACTCGATTTATCCAATGTTTATTTGTTTCTATTTTGGCTACCATATTCTGATGAACTACCTCTACCAACATTATGTTGGATCTCCGAACACGAAGAAAACGTCTGTTGGACTTATAACATCTAACTTACTCCCCTTCAAATTTCTCTGTCGATTGTACTTTGTGTAAGATCGATCTATCAATATAAATACCTAAAAATCATCGTCTGAAAGTTTCCACTCTTTGCTTTCTGCTATTTTGCTTCTATACAGAATACATATTTTGTATTTCATACCCAAGCTATTATATTTAACATATTTGATTTGTTCATAATTACCCTTGTCTGTCTCACTCCCTCTATCTTTCTCTGTCTCTGTCTGTCTGTTACATTCTCTCCCTCTCTCTCTCTCTTTCTCTCTCTCTATATATATGTATATAAGTATGTATGTATGTATGTATGTATGTGTATGCACGCTTATAGACCATTACACATGCACTAATGTGTATGATGTCAACCTTTTCATTGTAAAAATTACTAAACATATACGCTACTAAAATGAGTATTGAGTGCACCTTTTGTTTAACGTTAAAATCTGTTTATATACAACTTCAGAGTCGAGCCAGTCAAGACT
>NC_068992.1:55243060-55245098 GCF_001194135.2 Octopus bimaculoides
TCTGTGGAGTGCTCAGCCACGTGCACGTTAATTTCACGAGCAAGCTGTTCCGTTGATCGGATCAACTGGAACCCTCGACGTCGTAAGCGACGGAGTGCCAACAACAACAACCTGTTCACTAGGCTAATGTGGCAAATATGTGTGATAACTAAGTATCATTTTAACAGCAAACGCCATGAAACCTAAATAGCATTTTACATGCCTTAAGTTCTGTATAAATACATATTTACCTCATCTGTCGGTATTGACTGCTCTCTTATTCCTAAATATAAACAGAATCGCATATGTATGCGTATTACACCAGAGAAATAGATTTTAGCAGTTATTTTGTGTGAAAATTAAACTTAATTAAATACATTGGACAGCCATAAACAACCGTCCAGTTTATTTAATGTGCATTCGATTTACACAAGTAATATTTCGTGAAATCAATAAATTTATCTATTGTATATTATAGTCTGAAAAACAAATAATGTTAAACTGTCATATCATGCTTTTCCTCTCTTTTCTATTTATCGTTCCATCTCTCTATACTGTTCTCCTCAATATAATCATGATATCAATAATATATGTGTGTGTGTGTACATATATATATATATATATATATATATATATATATATATATATATATATATAAATGTATATATGATATATGTATGTGTGTGCGTGTGTGCCTGCGTGTATGTATGTGGTGTGTGTGCGTGTGTGCCTTCGTGTATATGTGTGCATGTGTGTGTGTGCGTGTGTGTGTGTGTACGTAAGTTTGTTGTAGAACTGAAACTGTGATTAGAAAACAAGTAAAACAACTAGGGTTTGGCAAAGTTATATGCGCATTGGTCTGAGTTACACCGCTGCGCTGTAACGAATAAACGATGCATTATGCATTTTAGAGACATATTTCGATGCTATACGCAACCAATACTAAAGATTGTTCGACTTAAATCGTTATTCATCATTTTGCTTACAATAGAGCTTTTGTTAATCAGAATATATCTATAGAATACAGGGAACAGTATATGTAATACACATATGTAAACAGGAAACACTGTCTCGTCGGCAGATCAAGATAGACTTCTTGGAAAAATAGTATGTTGGGATTTCATCAGTAGATGAATATTTTGCTTAACTGCACACAAAAGCTATACAAACATGTCCACCATTCCAAAGATTGAAGAAAATCGATTGGATTTATTTCCCGAGAGCTAGATCGATTATAATTTATCCTTGCATTAACAGGTTTTGTTTCTTGTGATATTCTACACAACGGGGCGTATTTCTTGATTTTTAGCCAAACGCATGTATAATATACAAATGTTACGAAGGTACCTCCCTATGCTACGTTAGTAGTGACTCTGTTGGAATTTTGGAGGGGTACCCAGAACATCCTAGTAAACGATTAAGTGTAGCCCGTCTGATCTGTCTTTTTCTATTCATGAATACATACGTAATATGTATATACAAGATCCTTACATCTGACTGTTATGTACTGTTTTAAATATGTTTTTAATGTTTTAAAATTCTTTTGATGATTTTAGATACATAGGTAGGTACATAGACATAAGTAGGTAGAGAGGCCGGCAGATAGGCAGACAGGGTGATAGGTAGGTAGATAGATAGATAGATAGATAGATAGATAGATAGATAGATAGATAGATAGATAGATAGATAGATAGATAGATAGATAGGTAGATAGATAGGTAGATAGATAGTGGTAGGTACTCTGTGGTCCTGTATAGCGTTGAAACACAACGCTGTTGACGCATCTGAAATTTATTAATCAAACAAGCTGTCAAGAATGTGTTATAAGATGCGAAATCAGTTTATCCGATTTTCTTAAGCTCTTAATGATAGTGCGTCTGTAAGCCGTGTTTCTGTAGAAACAATGTCTTTATAACAACCGTCTATCGCAATGTTAGCTAAAATCGCCATATTGATTAAAACATATAGTTCTTTTTATCTGTCTTTTCTCTCTGCCCCTTTTATATTTCTATACACACACACACACACACACACACACACACACACACACACACACACA
>NC_068992.1:55245376-55248293 GCF_001194135.2 Octopus bimaculoides
ATATATATATATATATATATAAACACTGTGCAGTAAGGAGCAATATACACTAGCTATTTATTAATGCCAAAAATGCAAAAATGAAGCAATACTTTTACAGAATGTTTTGCATTATTGTAGAACGTGCTCAATGCAGTATATATGTCAGTAATATTTTTATTGACATCCAGCTCACATGTAATTCGATAAGTGTTTGATCGTAGGTGTTTAAGACTCCGTTGGCAAGTTAGCTATCAGAAATATAGTGACGGATACGTTGGAAATTTGTTATTAAGCACTATATCTAAAGTTATTTTATTTAAAATAAATAAAAATGAGTTGTGAAGGTCACAGCTGGAACGCCTTCTCCCATACGTTTGTCCTTCAATGATTTAAGTGGATGTAAGCCACAGCAACAGAAAAACATGTATGTCTAGAAAATTTTCATTTGTTTTGAAGATTTAAATGTAATTTCAGTATCGAATATCCACGTGATTTATTTAGTGATTGTCACGTGAATTCTATTGTCTGATGTATGGTAAGCAATATATATGAGAGGATGAAATATAAAGTTCAATAATCCAAAATTTATTACTTGTTTATGTCCGCAACATTTCCTTTGGCAGAGATTTGAAGACACTTGTTTGATTTAAGAAGTATGTAAATAGAATCTCAAATAATACCGTCTATAAGATTTAGACAAAAACAGCAATAATTCCATCAGCTACAAAAACGACAACATGAAGAAAAATCTACAAAACAAACAACAACAACTAGAGTAAATAATAATAATAATAATAATAATAATAATAATAATAATAATAATAATAATAATGATAATAATAATAATGATGGTGATGATGATGATGATCATGATGATGATGATGATATTATTATTGTTATTATCATTATTATTGTAATCTTTATTAACCACAATGGCTCGGAGCGAGCTAGAAAATTAGAAGTTAATTTTGAACAGGGAACTTACAGAGACGTGTGGTGTAGGACGAAGATAATGTACAAAGTGTGTAAGTGGTTGGGAGACGTTATACATTATTATATACTTGGACAAGTTAATAATTTATAAATCACAAAACGTACACACAAATAAATGAAAGTGCATTATATAAGACATTAAATAAAAGAAATTTATATATCTAAACTTTCACTTGAGTTGATCAGTGTACACCGGCTTCCCTCGTACGATATGCCGTGTTCTTCATCATCATATTGATCAGGTTTCTTGAATCTAAAACTTCCATAAGATTCCCTGTACCATACTGGGAAACTCAGAGACCATGTCTTGTGAGTTGTTGAAATATATTGCTTTATAAAAATCTGAGACGTTCTTCTATCGTGTTTAAATGTGATCCCATTTCCTTTCTCTTTCCGTATTGCGTTGCAATATTCTTTGTGTACATTGTATAAGTGCTTCACTGGAACTTTTTTCTTGCAAACAAACACGACTATACACAATACCTATGAAAGCTAGAGTCAATTTTTCCAGAGCGTCAACCTAATACACTTTCTCGTTATTCATACACCTGTCTTTATCACAAAGGTGGACAAGAAAAACAACAATTAGAAGGACAGGCAAAAAAAGACGGGTCATTCGTGACTTTCTTTCCATAAGTCACGACCATTTCGGGCAGTTACACTTGAGATGGTGCGATCCGGTTGCTCCCAAAAAGTCTAAGCTAAGAGCATTAGACCTCTTTGTAAGAAAACTAGTGAATGTGTACGGCAACAAAGACAAAAACACAAACAAACAAACAAAACGGAGAATATGGTACACAATTACGAATACAAACAACTAGAATATAACAACAGGTATCTTTCGACTGAGAACGAATCAAATTGAGCTGGCGTGTGTGAAGTGAAAGCCTAAAGGTAAGAACATAGGAGATGGACAGAAGAGGTGTTGGCGGTCGGCAGTCAGGCCAATAAAGAAAGATCATGGTTGGCCGGACACCGGTTACGTAGAAGGAAAAGCGATATGTAGGGGCTAGCGGAATTGAAGGATTAGTAAGAAATTAGAAAAATAGAGAATGGTACAGGATAGATAAACGAGTGGTAAATATTGGGAGTTAAAGAAAGAGAGGGCCAAGAAATGTGAGAGAGAGGGAGCGAGAAAAAGGAAGAAAGATGAGAGGAGGAATCAGCTTCAAAGATTGGAATTCAGTTATACACACACATACGCACGCGCACACACACATACATGCATGCATGTATTTAGACACACATGCTATTGTGTGAATATACACATGCACATATGTACGTTTGTGTGTAACGAAAGCAGTTGAAATAATGACAACACCGACGAAGACGACGACGACGACGACGGCCACGATGATGTTTAGAATGATGGTGCTGAAGATTATTTAACCTGGTCAGACGGAACTATAGTTTTCAGAAACACATTAACTTTTATGCATTTCTCTCATGGCATGTATGTAGTCAATTCACACATGTGCTGCAAGATGTCTTATCTGCCAGAAATTGTGAAATTCATTTCCTTTGCCGGTCATATCTTCTGTCCTCTAATCAACATCAAGTTAACGCTATATATATGTTATGTCCACCAAACAGGAGACGTTATTGCGTCCATCCTATTTACGCATTATCCATTGTATACTTTTCTAATACAAAATGGTGGACTGAAAATAGTAGCAGCTTTGAAGTAAACTTATAGTCGCAGTCACTCTGGTTACAGAGAGATTATTTCTATACATTTATGCAAGTAACCTTTATTCAGAAATCTTAGCGTGTTCGTTAGCATTCACGCTCTCACACAGATACACAGGGAGGCGCACGCACACACACACATATTCATACAAAACATATAGATATATATTTAATATATATACATATACAGCATGGCGACAGCCTTAAGGCTGAAACATGAAAAAGTAAAAGAATATATATATATATATATATA
>NC_068992.1:55249238-55253198 GCF_001194135.2 Octopus bimaculoides
AAAAAAAAAACAAAGTATTCTAAATGTGCATCCATATAACTTATTTGTCTCCATCATCATCATCATCATCATCATCATCATCATCATCATCATCATCATCATCATCATCATGTCTATACTGTACATTCTCATTCGCAGCGATATCAGTATCACCATGGCCATCGTCGGATTCATCATCGTTAGTTTCATAATGTTCATTGCTATCGTGGTCCGCGCTCTCCATTGGTGTAGCTGTCACGAATCCCAGATTGGCAACACTTCTTCCTCCTCTTCTTCCTCAACATCATCATCACCATCTTGGTCATCATCATTGTTATTAATTTCATCATCAGCATCATCATCATCATCAGCATCAGCATCGTCATCTTCGTTATCATCATCGTCGTCATCATCATTATCAACATCGACATCTTCATCATCATCATCATCATCATCATCATCATCATCATCATCATCATTATCATCATCTTCCTCATCATCATCATTACCATCATCACTATCTTCATCTACATCAACATGTTTATCAACAACATCATCATTGCCATCATCAACATCCTTGTCGTCGCCGTCGTCGTCGTCATCATTTTAGGAATAGATACATGATCTTCACCTCCATTGATGATGAAACGTAAAACTTATCTTCCGATATTCACTCGGGGTATCATTGTGTCTGTCACACGATTTATTCGTTCGTAAACAAAAACATTATCATGATAACCAACAATGTTTTACGATAGAGAAATCAAGTTTTCGTTCTGCTCTATTACCATTCAATTAATATCCTGATCTGGACCATAATCTTTCACTTTAGACATCAAAACAAACTATCTGTATAGTATTCAAATGAGACATAAAAACAATATCCTCCCCAAGTTTCTATCGTTGTTGTCGACATCGTCGTCGTCATCGTCATCAACACCATCAACATCATCATCATCATCATAATCTTCATCACTGTTGTTATTAGCATTATTGTTTAAAACGTCGTACAATAAGTATCCAATATCGTCATGTTGATTGAATATATTCTGTCTATCGGGGTTTCGTGCTGTCTATCAAGGCACAACAAGAACCTCAGGCCGGCAGTACTTTATGCAATAGGCGTGCAGTTCCAAGTAATGCCGATTTTTGGCTAGATTTGGTTTTGCACTCGGTAGTGCAGTGAAAGCACATGGTAAAAATAACGCTACTGAACAACAACATCAATAATAATAATAATAATAATAATAATAATAATAATAATAATAATAATAATAATAATAATAATAATAATAATAATAATAATAATAATAAGAAGAAGAAGAAGAAGAAGAAGAAGAAGAAGAAGAAGAAGAAGAAGAAGAAGAAGAAGAAGAAGAAGAAGAAGAAGAAGAAGAAGAAGAAGAAGAAGAAGAATACTTTCTACTATAGGCGCAAGGCCTGAACTTTGGTGGGGACCAGCTTAACTATCACTGCCCAGGATCAGGCATTGTACATCAACTCAGTGAAAAGAGATACATACCACGCAAGTGCGACGAACCTCTACAGAATGTGTGAAAAGAGGGTCGAAAGTGTGACTCACAATGTTAGTGCTTGCGAAAGTCATGCGCAGAAATAGTACAAGAATAGACACGACAAGGTAGCCCAAATTTTTCAACGGCTACTATGCCGGAAGTATGGATATAAGGTAACAGCAGATTGGTACCAACATACACCGAGAATGGGAAACGACGAAAAGGGGAAAACAGGAAAAGGCAAAAATCCACGGGAACTTTTACTTCCAGATAGACAAAGAGTTAGAGCACCGATGGCTGGATATAGTAACCTTCAGGGTGGACAAACAAGAGGGCCTAAATATCGACGAGGATGTGCCAGGAGATTAACATATTATCATGAAAGATACAGAAAGGATTGACAAATATGGAGAACTGAGAATTGAGATCACCAAGATGTTGCAGCTACGTGAGTCAGATATAAAAGTTGTCCCTTTTGTCATCGGAGCATTGGGTTCAATACCACCCAATCTGAAGAAACATCTGGAAATTTTAGAAATACCCGACAGATTAGATGTAAAAATCCTTCTGTCTCTGCTTTGAATCCTGAACTTTCCAGCTATTGTTGAGATTATTATTATTATTATTATTATTATTATTATTATTATTATTATTATTATTATTATTATTATTATTATTATTAATGTAGTAACTGAAAGAGATTCGAAAACCAAAGGTTTGTCAGTAAATAGTTAAACCACCACCTCCAGTGGATTCTATTTACTGCTCTAATAAATCCTATTGCAGAATAACTCATTCGGCCAACGAAAATGCAATCTCACTAATTTTCACTTCAATTATAGTGTCATTTTGCCCATGATATGCTTCATTATTGCGTCGTTTTATACAAGCTGTTCGAGATCGTCTCACCTTCAGAACAAAAGGCAACGCTATCCATACTGTCAGTATTATTTCTGGCTAACAATCACGTATTTTAGTCAATGGAGACGAAATTTGATGAATTAAAACTCTATTCATCATTTTCTTTTCAATAGTATTTTTCAGCAATTTTTTGTCGTCCTGAAGCATTGATATCATCATCGTCGTCAGCGGCGGTGGCGGCGGCGGCTGTGGCGGCATTATCGTCGTCGTCGTCGTCGTCGTCATCATCATCATCATCATCATCATCATCATCGTCATCGTCATTATCATCATCATCGTTATCATCATCATTATTATTATTAGTATTATTATTATTTCGAAAAGAATATTCGCATCTCTGAAATCAATGACAAAGTGAAATATAACATAAAACACACACACACACACACACACACACACACACACACACACGCACACACACACATGCACACACACACACGCACGCACTCACATACACACATACACACACACATACAAACACACACACACAAGTAATTTCTTCTTATGCTATAGAAGTTATATATTTATTTTTTACGTGATTATTCATTCTGTAGTTTTCTAATTTTAAAATCCCTCCCGGGAAATCTTACCGCTTCTCAAGAAAATATATGAAAGTTTTGAACGTCTGGATTATCCATTTGAATTGTGACTCTTTGTCAGGCAACGCTAAACTGATTCTTGTTTTGTAACTTGTGATGACATTAGTTGTTACTCTCTTCTAACTTTTACACCTTTATTTTTTTTATTTCATTTTGCCACACAGCGAATACTAATGTCGGTGATACAATAATAATGAGTTACACTAGACTGTAAACAATTATAATACCCTAGTTAGGATATAAAAGAGACGAGATTTATTAAATCACATAAATACGACTATCAATTGAAGACGTATTTCTGTAATATCATCTTAACATTTTACACAAAATAAAACTGTCTGAAATGATGTATTGTGCAACGAGAACAATAAAGTGTACGAACATCATATATAATGTGAACAGTACAATATACTAACATAAACATCCATAAATGTTTACTTATATAATAATTGTATAATAATTGTAATGAAAATATATTGTAGTTAAGGGCATACATATTTATATGCACACACGGAGAAGAATATATACACATTTTTTTCTCTCCTTGTTTCGTTCTGTGTTCGTTTCTGTGGAAGAACGTAGGCTGGAAACGTTTAAGTCATTTTCAATTCCCGAGCGTTTTACTAATACATCTGTTTGTTTTCTACACCACCTGTCTTCGTCTGTTGTTTTTTGTGAATTCTCCCTATATATATATATATATATATACTCGTTGCTGTTTTACTTGTTTCAGTCATTTTAAATGTGGCCATGCTGGAGCACCGCCTTTAATCGAGCAAATCGACCCCAGGACTTATTCTCAGTAAGCCTAGTACTTATTCTATCGGTCTTTTGCAGAACCGCTAAGTTACGGGGACGTAAACACACCAGCTTCGGTTGTCAAGCGATGTTGGGGGGGACAAACACAGACACAGAGACACTCATACATAGATAAGTATATATATATA
>NC_068992.1:55253382-55253960 GCF_001194135.2 Octopus bimaculoides
GTTTGTGTGTATAGAGTGTTAGGTGTGGTGTCGTGAATAGAAGGAGGAACCCCCCTTCTCTCTCAACCTCTCTCTACCTATCTATCTATCTATCTATCTATCTATCTACCTACCTATATTTCTATCTAGTTCCATTGTCATAACGAATTAAGCGTGAATCTGTGAAGAACCCAGGTCTTATAGGTGGAGAACTTTTCAAATGCATTCGCGTCATCATGTCCAGAAACACCCAATGTCATCTGAAAAAAGGTCGGTAAGCCATTGACATCGATTTACAGGTCTCCTTTAAACAAAATACACATACGAAATCGTCCGAAATGAGAATTAAGTAACTCGTGCTACCCTTGATGGACCTGATGGGAAAGAGAATACCAACTCTGAACTATTAAGAAATCTGCAGTTACTCTATCCGGATTACAAGTTCAGGATTATACCTGTAATTATTGACGCCCTGAAATATGTACCACTCTGCCTGAATACAAATCTTGAGAAATCAGGCTTCTCAAAACTAGAAAGGAGAAGGTTAATTCGAATACTACAGTTCCAATCCATCACTGGAACTGTAAACATATATATAT
>NC_068992.1:55254216-55256376 GCF_001194135.2 Octopus bimaculoides
TATATATATATATATGTGTATGTATCTATGACCATACCATCTTGGCATCAATTTCATAATTTATAATGTTCATCACTATCATATGCACAAAACCTCAAAATTGGCGAAGAATGTGGTCGGATATATCAATGGCAGTCCTTAACAAGTATATTATTTTCTCACTTACCTAATATATATAAAAAGTAACGTTGACCTCGTTGGGATGTGAACTTCTAACCTAAATGTCCGTAACTAAATATTGCAATATATTTTGTACAACACTAACAATCTTATCCGTGCACTGCCTTGTATAAAGTCTATATCATTCACCGAATACTTACATTAACCAACGACTTTGTATTATTTTTATACACATGAATTACCTTAAGAAATACTAAATTCACTCATCTCAAGAATCTTTTACGTAGCTAAACAGAACTTCGCATTTTCATGACCCGCGTAACCATATTAGTTTTAGTTATACTTCTGTTAAATACATTAACATGTCCATTTCCTTCTTCATCTTTTGTTTTAACTTATTTAGATTATACGTTTATTCGTTCTTTTCTTATATCCTCAACTACTACTACTACTACTATTGTCAATTCACGTTCTTATCCTTCATGTGTTTCTCTTCCCATTGGGTGTTTTTGACTAATGGTATTCTTAATAACTTTCTGGATCTTTTGAAATGGTTTCAATCAGCCTATTATTATATAGAGTAGCGCTAGAGCTTCAATCTTACAAGTGGCCTGAAGATCGGAAATCTAATACTACCAGATGTAATTTCTGAAGGTTCAGCTTCGAAATAAAAGCTTATAGTCTCTAATTCTTTTATTGAATGGTAACTCATTTTGGTTGTAAACACAAACCGCTATTAATTACATACACAGAAGCACACATTATTGTATGTAGATACACGTACACACACATATATATATACTTACATACACAAATACATATATAAATGTATGAACGTACATAAGTACATACATACGTGTGTGTGTGTGTGTGTGTGTGTGTGTGTGTGTGTGTGTGCATAAGCATATACATGTATGTATGTACATTTCTTATGTTTGTATGCAAGTATGCACAGGAGAATTGTTCTTATATAGACAAATGATCAGACAAGGAATGTGATCTCCTTATGGATACATAAACAAGCAAATTTTGCTATACCTATTGAAACAGTGCTTCGTAGACATACACACACACACCACATACATGTATCATACTACACACACACACACACACACACACACACACACACATATATATATATATATTTATATATATATATATATATATATATATAAATATAAATACAGAGAGAGAAAACGAGGAGGGTTGAGAGAAAGATAAAATGATAAATAGACTATGAAATTTAAGGCCTTTGAATAAATACAATAAAAAGAGACTATCGGTCAAAGGGTGCTGAGGTTTATGAAATGGAAAACATTATTTCTCATTGAAAATTATCCGAAATAATAATTTCTGAAATATATCCCTATATATTTCAACTTAGTTATTCAAACCCCGTCTGTCACCACCTGTTAACCAACCTGTAATGTTGTTGATATAATCTAATATTATTTTAACATATTTTTCAACTGACAGATTACTTCATTCCATTTTCAGGCACTGAAGTCACTGTTTATGCAATTCATGTCTTCCCTATTAAAATGCTATAGCCTAATAACATTTTAGTCCAATCGCATCAAACTTTTCAAAAAAAATACTGGCAATATTCCAAATATTTAGCGAAGTCTTAATATCATAATATGCAATAAGTTTTCTATGTATTAGACTTCACAGATAACGTATTATCAGCAGCGAAATTCATCAATTTCTTCCTATGTTGCTGCTAATTTCTTCTTTCCTGGCGCTACTTCCATTCAATCTTACTTTATTTATTTGCTTTACAAAAGATGAAACTTAATCTGTAGAATCTAATATGTAGAAAAATATGAAAAGAAATCGCCGGAAAGCTACCAAAGCTTGGAGTAATTTAGGAGACTAAACAAATTATATATTACAACGCAAAATCTTGCGGATGCATTTAATAATAATAATAATAAGGATAATAATAATAATAATAATAATAATAATAATAATAATAATAATAATAATAATAATAATAATAATAATCATTGTTATTATTATTATTTTTATTTTATGTTT
>NC_068992.1:55257980-55261369 GCF_001194135.2 Octopus bimaculoides
ATGAAAAACGTAGAAAGCAACACAGTATTTCAGTCATCGCTCTCGCAAATCGTCTGGTTCATAACACCGTGTGTTTAAGGATCGCGATTTATAATGACGTCGGCTCGTGTTTAGTTACACTGCGCAACACTTCGGACAAGTGTCTTCTATTGTACCCATGGTCAGCCCAATAACCTGTGTGATTTTGACTGGCAGAAACAGTGCAGAAGCCCATCCTACACAAACACACACACACACACACACACACACACACACACACACACACACACGCACACACACATACATACATGTACGCATGTTTATTTCTTGAGCACATTCATGCCGGTCTCTGACAAAGCGACAAGGTTTTTTTAAATGAAGAGAATTCCCGATGTTTCTAAAGATATGATTGAGCTGGTGTATTGGTTGAACTGTTAGAGCATACACCCAATACATCGTAAATGTTACGATGCATCTGTTCACCTAAGAATCTCATATGGAGAATTTCTACAATGTCTAAATAAATTCTTCACTGTGCGACTAATAGATTGGATTTGAAGAATATGCGTATGTTTCTTTCGCTCTATCTACTTGAAACCGAATACTTTTAGGGTTTGTGCAAATTTGTTGATGCATAACCTTATGCACCCACGATGATGGGTACAAACGAGAATTCATTGTCAGGTTACAAGCGCTGTATGTTCCGCGTTGATTGGCCCTCAATGTTCTCTTTTGCCTGTACATTCACATCGGCTGGGCACCTGGCCTCTACAACAGTTCATGTCTTTTGTTCCCAGTATGTATGTATGTATGTATGTATGTATGTATGTATGTATGTGCGTGTGCGCGCGTATGTATGCATGTGTCTTTGTGTTTGCGTTTCTTCCTCACCATCGCTCGACTATCGTTGTTCGTTTATTTACATCCCTCCCCCTGTAAATTAGTGGTTCGACAAAAGAACCCGTTGGAATAATTTTCAGAGTTAGAATAACTACTGGAGGCGACTTCTTTAACCAAAATCTTCAAGGCACTATCCCAGCACGGCCAAAGTGCAAAGACAAACCCATAAACAGTAGATGACAGCACTCATTCCTAAAATAGGCAGAAGAATTTAGTTTTCGTGCCAAGTGTTTTCTCGATTAAGTCGACTCCTTCTACTTTATTTCATCTACCTCAGTCTGACACCGGAGGCATTTAGTCTCAGAACGCAATATCGGAAGAAATGCCGCTAAGCAATTTGTCCTTGCAGTAGCAATTCTCCCAGCTCGTCGTTTTAATAGTTATGAGAATAACGATTTGTAAAGTAGTTAATCGGCTTCAATTTTAGTGCGGAAATGACCAATCTTAATACTTGACTGCTTCATTTTTCATCGCCTCCTGTAAGCAAATTAACCTTAATGGGATTTAATCCTGCGCTGTCGATATCAAGTTTATTTCTTTATTTTATGGTTTTGTTTTTCAATTGCTCACTGTAAAACCGTTTCAGATTTTAAGGGTTGATTCTATGTAATGCATCTTCTGTAAATTCATTTTCTTATAATAATGGTTTCAAATTTTGCCACAAGGGTAGCCATTTCGGAGGCGGTGGTTGAGTCGATTCCATCGACCCCAGTGTTTCACTGGTACTTAATTTATCGACCCGACCCCCAGTGTTTCGCTGGTACTTGGTTTAACGACCCCGAAAGGATGAAAGGCTTAGTCAACCACGGCAAAATTTCGTCCAGTGTGCTAACAATTCTGCCAGATGGCCGCCTTCGTTTTCTTATCAAAATAAAATTAGTAGTTCCTATCTATATCGTTTTTACATTCATGCCTTATTTCTTAGATATTTCTGTTCACGATCCTTTACTACCTAGGTTTTCCGAGTAGCGTATTCTGATAATATAATATAGGGATATGTATATCAGTTACATACAGGATAAATTTTGCTTGATATTCTGAGATCCAGACAATTCAATTATGACAGCCACTCCATTGTTACATATCAGATTCACCTGATTTGATACTATTTATTTTCAGTTTTCGAGGTGGCTAACTATTCCCTGTATAGTTATAAAACTCGGATTACAATAATGTGGTTTCGAGTTCATCGCACAGAGCAGTACCATGAGCAATTGTACTCTACCACAGCCCGAGAAAAACAAAAGCTTCGTGCGTGAATTCGGTCGCGGAATTCGTGTGGAAGCCAGTCGTAAATATAAGTGTATTTTTGTATGTGTGTCTTTGTGTCTGTGCTTGTCCCCTATCATGAATTGAAAACTAGAATTGGATTGTTTACATCCCCATTGCTATGTAGTTATAATCGATAAAATAAGCATGAGACTTCGTAGTTATAACTTTGTAGTTATAACCGATAAAAAAAGCACGAGATTACATGAATAAATGCTAGGGTGGGTTTGTTCCACCAACCACTTCAAGGCAGTGACCCAGGTTTACGGATGTACAATGAGTGAAACAAGTAAAAGATAAAAGATAAAGTATGTTATTTAGTTACGGTAAATACAGGATTTTACCTAAAGTAATGCAAAAGTAAGGACAACCGTTTTTCTTATTAACTGCTATATATTTCGCTGAAATTGATAGAAACTTGATAGAGCATTGTAAGAAATATCATACTTAACATTATCTCTATTACAAGAGATGCATTTGAGCCTTCAATAAATCCTCTGTGAAAATATTCAGCTCTGTACTCTTCTACCCACATCTTCCCAGTCATTTTTACCTCGTCTGTGTCATTTGAATTATTTTCTTCGAAGACTCCCTTTCATTGGACCGAACAGCTGGATGCTAGAAAGCACTAGATCTTGGTTGTGTTGTGGTTTGGGAACCAACGGCCGGTGACTAGTGACCATCCTAATTCGTCGATTACTTTATTTGTTGCCATAATCTAAGCAATTAGAAAGGCGTTTTACTGCTGTTGCAGTTTGGAGTTGATTGCAAACTCTACTGATATAATAAATAGGGAATCCGAAATAAAATATCTTGCAGTATTTCTCCTAGGTATTTAGATTCTAAAATCAAGTCGTTAGGGCCAAGTTTGTCATTCGTCACTCAGGGTCGATAGAAGAATGTGCAAGTCAAGCATTGAGCATGATTTCATCGAGCAACCTCTGAATTTTGTTATATATATTCCTTATCTACATTACGTGTATCTCAAATTCTTCCTGTATAAATTATCTTTTTAATTTTCTATCTTTGATCTTTTTATTATTCCTGATTATTCTGGCCGTGCCAAGGAGGCAAACCTTTTGTAACAGTTCTATAGCGCGCACTATTCCAATTTCTTTTATATTCGTCTTGATGCCTTCTATTACTGTTGCCAAGAACCCAATTGGTACTATGTTCACCTTCTCCATTTTCTATAGCCGGCCTATTTCGTACTTTAGAGGGTTGGATTTATCTAGCTTTTC
>NC_068992.1:55261604-55262885 GCF_001194135.2 Octopus bimaculoides
AATGGTTTCATCTTCTCTATTGCGAATGCGGCACAGCGGAGACACTTGCTCATTCCGAAGGTTGACCCTCCAGTTCCTGGTCAAAGCTTCCTCTTTCACTGCCACTATAGTGCTCTCTCTGTCTCTTTTTTTTTTTTTTTTACTTCCTCTCATCAGCCAATCCCACCTATGTTTTCCTGCAACCTCTGCTATGGTTGCATAGAATTATTATTATCATCATCATCATCATCATCATCATCATCATTATTATTATTATTATTATTATTATTATTATTATTATTATTATTATCATCATTATTATTATCATTACTATTATTATTGTTGGTGTTGTTATTGTTGTTGCTGATAATGTTAACAAATCCTTAATGCTCACAATAAGGTTATATTAATGTATATAAACAGATAATGTTCATAATGATATTCATAATATCTATACACAAAATAATTCAATAAAATATTTTAATAGAGCGACGCCTATAAAATACCTTAAGTTCATTAATATTCCATTAGTGTTTTGAACTAGTGGTTTATAGGCATGCTAGACCACGTATTTACTGTTCATATCATACAGGATATATTAACGAATTGTTATGCAAAAGTATTCGTCTCCGCCTGATATCTACAACTTAATAAATATATTAACAATGATTTCAACTATCACCGTCATTATGTACATTATACAATCTGTACTAACAAGCACAATGATATATCAGCGTTTAAGTAAAATAGGCAACGTCAGAACAACACACAGTACTCAATATAATATATTTGACTTTAGAAACTTTTATAATGACTGTTTTTTGGCTGATGGTTTTCTTTGGTTGAGGATTCTATTGAAGTTCTTAACGATGCGTTTCATCTATTGACTGCTATATATCCTTCATACGATAGAACGGAAATGTTTGATGTCGACAAAATGATAATTAGTGATTTTCGCATGAATTGTTTATGTTTTGCAAGAATTGCATGAACGATTTTGGAAAGTGTTTCTATATTCTATCTAAGATCAGATATTGATGGTAGCAGTTTAGCACTGAATCACGAGTACCAAACAGTACCATCGACGAGAATGTTTTCTCTTACTGTTGTTATGCTGCAGCTGTCTAAAAACTTAGTCATCGCTGATCGTGATGAAGGACGCTTTTCTTCGTCATTGCGTATATACATATGTGTGTGTGTGTGTGTATGTGTCTGTGTGTTCATATGTTTACATCCCTACATCGACCCCAGTGCATAACTGGTACTTATTTTATTGACCCCGAAAGGATGAAAGACAAAGTC
>NC_068992.1:55262968-55265504 GCF_001194135.2 Octopus bimaculoides
ATATATATATATATATACCCTCATTCACTCAATTACGTTATTCAGGCTTCTAATATTTTAAATCTACTCATAAATACGTTCTATGCATTTGCAACACAAGCAGATGTAATCAGCGAAACAATTCTAAACCATTTAATACCATATTAAATTAAATTGCATATTTACATTTTGCACCAGTTCACTGAATATGAACAGCATCACATCTCCAATGATTCAATAAATAGAATGATTACATTTTAAGAATATACTTTTCTATTTTTTCTCAATTTCTGTTTATACAATTTTAATAGTTTTTCACTATTTGACCATTACAGGGTTTACAGTACAAATAACATACGGACGAGCGGACATCAATCACTTTTCTAGAGCAGCTGAATTATACACAGATCAGTTCAAATTTTCATTGTGTTGCACATGACTTGTCCATAGGTTGATAGAATATTTTAAACATTTCCTTCCAGTTCACCCTGATTACGTAGAACTATGATCAAAGATGGTCCAACCAAACAAATCTAGTTTTTTTCTTTTTTAAATCAAAAACGTGTTTAGGTCAAATATATCCAACTTGTGTTTTCTTTATGTGTGGTAGCGTGTGGTTTGAGATAATTTAATTTCTCTTTCTAGCCTCTCCAGCTACCTAAGTTCATTATCAGCCAGCAGTACGTTGAATTACAATTCTCACCATCATCATCGAGTCGAGGCTACTCGAATTAGTGTGAACCCGATCTTCCATATATCTTTATTCTGAGCCACGTCTATCTGGTTCTTGAGGACATCCGGTGTCATCTATCAGCTAATTAACGTATATCTTCAAAGGTTAATTTTTTTGATGGTGATCATAGAAAGGTGCCAATAGCAAACAGCATATTAACTTGCCAGTATTGCCCGTCATTACGAACAATATTTTTTTTGTTTTTGATGTGATGTTCTTTCCGCGACACATTCAGAATGGTTCGAAAGATGCGGTCACAGTTGCGCTGTGACACAATCCCAGTTCTGTTTATTAACGTTCACATGGAAGAGCCGTGAAGTAACGCATAAGGGTTCAAAGATCCTATCCGAATCATAAGCTCATAAACCCGGATATTCAGTTTCTGTGTCGTATAGATTCTGCCTTCCTAGACAAGACACCGGTCTGGCATATGAATACTAATTTCTGCCGGCTCAGTGGACTGGGGCTACAGAAAATATATTGAGGCATACATTGGAACGCTCCCGTCAAAAGATCTAACATGTGCAACAATAACAGACTGGATATAATTGTTTGAGATAGACAAGAAGAAGAACTATGTATTGCCATAGAGATACGCTGACCTGGTGGTGTCAATATTTCTCCAAAGTCAAATAAAAAGAAGTCAGCTTGGAACAGCTGCTTCGAAACGTTCAGTTGCCAAACCCAGATTATAAATTCTCATTTATACAAATAATAACTGATTCGCATGTTTTTGATAGTAAACGTCCAAGTGATAAAGCTAAACAATTTGGAGAAAGGGAACCAAACAGTTGAAACGCATATTACAAATAACATCAGAAAGCGAAACAGTAAAAGTATGCGAGACTTTTCTCAATTGCAAGTTGTCTCAGTTTTTGTTCTTAGCATTCTAGTGATGGAGCTCTGTATCTTGGTTAGGAACTAGCTCCTTCTTTAGAAGACTACCGAATAATAATTGAAAATAGAATAGAACGTACATCATGCATCAATTCAAACATACATAAATTAATGCAGGCATATATATAAACAATCATACGTGCATACATAGACACACTCATAAATATATATATATATATATATATGTGTGTGTGTGTGTGTGTGTGTGTGTGTGTGTGTGTGTGTGTGTGTGTGTGTGTGTGTGTGTGTGTAAAAATATGTATTACGTAACTCTGTATGTAGATATATGCATGGACACATGGGCTGCAGTTAATGGATTGTGCGAAGCATCACTTTCACTCAGTTATATGTCTTGCTATTAAATAAAAATGCGCTATTCATTTCCAACGATGTATTTATGGAAACACTTGCCTTACATATCAATCTATAACCATGATCAGTAATTAAAAATTAAAATCATTTGTGGTAATTGATGATCAATTAAATGGAAAATATTTATGAAGTAAGTTCACATAGTTTCATGTCCATCAGATAAGTTCATATGCATTGAGATAAACATCGTTGTACAACGAATGGAAAAAAAATGTCGATCACAATGGATTTATTCTGTAAAAAGAGATATTGATTAAACATAAAGATGTCGGATTTGAGAAAAATATTTCTCTAAAATATATTTTTGAAAAATACATAAAATTTTCTTCAATATAATTATCACAATATCAAATTCTAGGTTATACGTTTACAAAATAAAAATTCGTATATAGTTACTAAGTACGTATACATATGTGTGGGGGATGAGTGGGTGTGCATGTATGCGTGTATGTGCGTGTGTGTGTGTGTGTGTGTGTGTGTATGTGAGAGAAAGTGTATGCATATATTCATGTTGGAGTATGTCTATAGACGTACATATACTCCCACATACACACA
>NC_068992.1:55266722-55281904 GCF_001194135.2 Octopus bimaculoides
TATATATATATATATATATATATATATATATGTATGTATGTATGTATATATATGTATATATGTATATATATGTATATATGAAATATATTTATGTTCGTATATGTATTTGTGTATATGTGCCACTAACCTATTCAAATTTATGTTAATTCTCTATAGGTCTGTATGCATTCATCAGCCAATGACATGTGGGAAAGATAATGAACTCGTCATATATAACATGATTTACGTGATTGAACCGCGGCGCCAAAATGAATGGTTATTTACCTATTCTTTTATATCTATATCGTCACCTGTTCTATGACATATGTGAGCAGTTGCACTTAGTTCATATTTTCCACAAAAGAAATTCTCTCCCGGCTAAACACATTACTTAAACACAATGCGTCAAGGTATATCTGTTGTTCTTAATTCTAAAACTTTAAATCTAATCTCTCGCTCTACTTCACTTTCTAATATATTTTTACTCTCAACGAAAAATAGTTTGCTGGACAAAAAGCTTAGCTGCATTTCTCCCAGCTTTACGTGTTCAAATACTGCCGAGATCGACATTGTCTTTCAACGTTTCGTGGTCAATAAAATAAGCACCAGTTGAGCAATGGCGTCGGTGTAACCGATTAACCTCTCCTCTTAATATTGCTGGTCTTGAGTTTATAGTAGAGAGAATTATATTTTTCGCTATCCCTGTATTTATCACATTTCCTGGTCCCCCTGTTTATGTCATTCTTCCATCAATGTTCCAGCATACTTCACTAGGTTTTCATTTTTTCTACTGGAAAAGGAAAATGTATCTATAGACGCGGGTATGGCGGCACGCCTAAGAAACTTGTTTTGCAACAGTACGCTTTGAGCTTCAGTCTTACTCGTTGTTTTGTTTGTGGATATTGTTTTCCTTATTGCTATTGTTACTCCTACTCCTAGAAATATGCATGTTGCTATTACGCTTACTGTTATTCATATCCCAATTACTAATATTATTACTTCCACCGTAGCTTTCATTACTAACGACATTGTTGTTGTCCTTTTCGTTATTTTCCATTTTATCATTATTTATATCATCATCTTGCTTTTTAAGAATTCTATTATACTTATTGCTATAAACATTGTTTCCATTAAAGCTTACATGTCTAGTACATGCGACACGAATATGAATACTATTTTGAATATTAGTATAATGGCTATGACTATTAATATAACGGGCATCACGACTACTATTATTATTATTATTACCTCCACCTTAGCGAAGGCGAAGGTATTGTTTTTAGTCGTGTTTGTTTATTTGTCCGTGGAAGATATCTCAAGAACAGCTGGATGGATTCCGACGAAACATTCAGAGATGTTTGGGCTGATAACAATCACGAACCGATTAGATTTTGGGGATCGATTCGGTATCGGACAAGGATCCTGGATTATGTTTCCGATCTTCTTTACTTAATTTTTGTGAGCGGTCGGGTTAATTTTTAATATTCTCGTTTGTGAGAGCAGTCGAGTTTATTTCAGGTATTCTCATTTGAAAAATCATCTCCGGTTAATCGTTGAGAGGAAGTTGGTCTTGCCTTGGCGGAAGTTTGCTCTTGTTGTTGTTGTTGTTGTTGTTGTTGTTGTTTTATTATTTTCATCATCATTATTATTATTTTTATTATTATTATTATTATTATTATTATTATCATTATTATTATTATTATTATTCCTATAATCGTTGCTGTGACTATCATTATTGATGCTGTTGTTGATATTTTTGTCCTTGTTGCCGTTATTATTAGGTACCATTATTATTATTATTGATTTATTAGTATCATTATCGTAATTAGTATTAATTTCATCATTGGAGTTATTATCATTCTCATATTTACTATCATTATTATAACCACCATCACCGCCACTATTATTATTATTATTATTATTATTATTATTATTATTATTATTATTATTATTATTATTATTATTATTATCATCATTATTGAGTGAGAGACCTGTGCATGCCATCAAAGTGACACTGGAGTAAAATATACGAAGCTCTGCATACCCATCATGACTACTCGGCTGGTAAAGGCGCACTAGGCACATGCAGTACAACCATTTGTGTGCGGCATGGTGATTTTATATCAAGGTTAATAGCGCATGAAGCAATGCAGTACAACATATACAAGTATGAAGTGGGTCAAACGCGTCGACTTACGTTGTAAGTTTATATGGTGAGGTCTAGTTTGGGTCCATATGATGACAAGAATTGTGTCCTCCATCATAATACAGATCGGCAATACAATCATCTTAAACACGATTTGTACACTTCGACATAAGAAGACATAACCTGCAGAAATTATCTCGAGAAAAAATTCGCCTTATAGACAATTAGTATGAAAATCACAGCGTTGGGCTAGGATGCATGTGCTTTATAGTGGCTATAAAGAACGTGTCGATATATGTAGCTGATTATGCGAAACGACACAGAAATGCATGCATTCTACAGTTTGATGATGCTATTCACAGCCTGACACTTTGCTTATCAGATTATTTTTAAGGAAGACTTTACTTCTCGAGACAATATCGGCTGCGTATGTATTTCTATATTCTAATATTCAAAATTATCTGAAATATCATTGTATGATTTGAATTTCATTCAACCCTGTCTGCCACTTGTTTCTGGTTAATTAGAGTTATGCATTGTATTGATTGAAAGTAGGTTTGGTGCCACTTCCTCTCCTCCAATGAATTTTAACAAGAAAATGTGAAAAGCATATGCAAAGCTGCTGAATTATTATTTACAATACAACTTATATTGTTACATGGTCCACTCCAGCTACAAAATTTCTGGATGTCTGTTGAAATAGTTCTAAGTCAAATACAAGTGTTGGTTATGAATGCAGTGTGATCTGAACAATAAACAGTTATTTCGTATAGCTGACATATCCAGTATACTAATAAGTAGTTTTAAATCACAGTTAGTGGACAAGAGCTTTTTAGAAATTTCTATTGGGTATTAAACACGGAATGACTTGGTTGTAATGCGAACCGTTTTAACGGCCTATCCACGTCTCTATCTTAATATGCAGAACCAAAAAAAAATATGCGCAAATAAAAGCAAAAAAATATCATTACTTAACATTGTTTTGTTTTCTTAATACTATAACAAGAAATGATTGAAAAGTATTTATGCAAATTTACTTTATAAATCTTGCTCTGGTGCACAAAAGTGTCTGTTTTATGTAATAACACGAAATAACTGAAATATGATATTGAAATTCAACAACAAGAAGCCATTCTTTATAATCTGTTCAATATATCTTTTCATATATAATGCAATAGCGATTTCAGTCGATGATTATAAATACACAAAAATAAAACTGTAAAATAAAGGTTTTGAATGAAATAATTTATTAACCATTTACGCAGAGAGCTCTCTATTTTTATCGTATTTAAAATTTGACTGTTTCTTTACAACCTACTATATAATATTTTCCTTCCATTGTTATTAAGGTTATGAAGCTGTTTGTCTCATATACTATATTCTATATTTTCTCATAATGTACTAGAAATAAAATCAGAATTTTATCGTAACATAAAATTATTTATTATCCCTATTCTTGTTTTTCTCTTCTCAATACAATCGACAATTTATCGACCACGTGAATGGTGCAGTTAAAACTCACTGATGGATGAGTTTTTTACTTGCTCGCCTACCGAACCTTAGAGCGCATATTTCGTTTCCAGTTGCTAGTGCTGCGCATTATCTAAAGTATTGATCTTAACAGCCGAATGAACCCGCCTACAAGAACTTTAAATATGTGGAATAATTTACCAGGGGAAGGTTAGTCAAATTGATTTAGCTATTCACGTGAATGGTATATTTTCTGCTACATGTATTACAGCTAAAGAAATATTCTATAGCATTAAATGGAAGGTTATTCTGAAACCACGACAGAGCATACCACTATACATTTATATTTACATACGAACTGCTCCATTATATTACGTTAATTATGTCTCTATTTTCAAAATACCAATCATTATATATGTAGAATATACTAATTTCGTCATAAACGAGATACTACCAACATTCTAGTAACTAGTGAGTGGGGCGTAAATATTGTATCGTTATTATTGTATTTAGCTTAATGTTGTTTATATCTTCGACTACGTTCTCATGTTAACTTCGTGGATGTAACATGATGTAAATCCTGATCATCGAAATATGTTGGTTCGAGTCTCACCCTATGCTGTCAAAAAGGCCTTTATGGATCTAAATTTCACAACGATACTAAATATATTTATCTACCACTCCATATTTTTTACCTTTTACTTGTTTCAATCATTAGAGTGTGGCCATACTGGGGCACCACCTTGAAGGATTTAGTCAAGCAAATGGACCACAGCACTTATGTTTTCTAAGCCTGGTAGAGACTCAATCAGTAAAATTTCGTCTATCCCTAGTGGCAATCCGATTTCTCTTTATATTTTACGATAGTTTCCTCTCAATTAGAACCGCTAATATTTCAATGATATTCTTTCTTTAATATCGAAAAACTGGATTCCTTTTTTCTTGGCTTATAACAAAGATATCCCACGCGGATAGGAAAGCCTTCTTTTTTCTGTCGAGGGGCTTATATGCCCCTTTAATAGACTATTTTCCTTAGTCATTGCACGGTGACCGCCATAAACTTTAAGCTTATATAAAAATACCATTATTATTAATTACAGGACTGTAAACGTGGCACCGTATAAAAAACCCATTCGCATAGAAATAAAAGTTTTAACGTTTCGGGATTTCGTTAAGACCGGTTTTTACGAAATTCTCAGAGAATGTAGAGGTTGGTCGGAAAGTCTTGTTACCCCGGTACATATTGTTTGTTATTGTCATTATTATCATTATTTTTTTGTTTTAGCACAAACCCCCACTTGTAAAGATTTGGGTCACCATATCGAGTAGGCACCTGATATGACCCTATTTCTTCGAGCGCACTGTTAACCAGCAATCTTACTTGGACATGTTAAGTGAGTGGTTTGTTCCACAGATCCAGTAGTTGAATGTTGACCTGACTGATTGTTGGTTTCGACAGTATGGTGCCCCGTCCCACTATGCTATCACTGTCGGGAATACCTAAATGACGTGTTTTTCGGTATAGATGGATAGGGCGAGGATCGCAACAATTTCCAGCACCTGTCGATTGGCCTTCCAGAAGTCTAGACGTCACGTCTTGCAATACCGCTCTGTAGGATATTATCAAGGAGAGATTTTCACATGAACAATACCAGAATACCCATCAGTTGAAGGACACTGTTTGGAGAGCCTTTGCAGCAATCACTAAAGCACAGCTTCGAAAAATATGCAAGTATGGCACCGCATCAATTTGTACCACGAATAAGATGGTGTTCATAATGACCTTCTTGATGTGTGACAGCGTCAATGAAAATGAATAAACTAAGTTCAGTTTGTATTTTGGATTACTACATTACTTGTTCTCATTACTTCTCATCTATTGTTCTCATTACTTTTTGGTACAGAAACAAGACTTTCGGACCACCCTGTTTATTATTAAGTATGAACGTTAAGGTGCGATGTGGTAGAATTTTTAGCACACTGGACAAAATGCGTAACGGCATTTCTTCCCGCGTTGCAATTTGAGTTCAAATATCCCCGAGGTCGACTTTAACTTTTTATTCTTTTTCAGGTGGTTGATAAAATTTGTGGCAGTTGAACACTGGGGTCCGTCTAATCCATTTCGCTTTTCTCTCAAAGTTTCTGGCCTTGTGCCAAAATATTTAAAGAAAGTGTGAAATTTAAGGTGATGAGTTGATAGAACCCTTAGCACGTCGGACAATATGTTTAGCGACATTTCTTCCGGCTTTATGAACTGAGTTCAAATCTCTGGGTCAGGAAAATAAGCACCATTTCGGCAATGGGGTAGATGTAATCGACTGGTCTCCTCCTCCAAAATTTCAGGTTTTACGCAAATAGTTGGAAAGTGTGAAAGTACTAATGTGCAGTGACTGGAAACTTAGTGCTTCTAAGCATTTACTCATTCTCAAAATACATTTTTATTTCGGATTCAGTATGATTAACATGACAGCGTCTTCCGTTTAGAGGAACTTTGTTTCAGTTGTAATTCAGATTGTAGACATTTTGGAAAGAAAAACGGAATATAACGTGAGCTTTGAATAAGAGAAAGACTATGATAAAATAATGTAACAATGTAACCACTTGACTTCGGGGGTCGAGTGGGCATTACGCATCATTTTCATTCTTTTCATACTCTCATTCGTTTCTTTTATTTTTCTACTTGTGTCATCTTTTTATTAATTTTTAGTTTCCCGAGTTTATGTTATGTCTCGTTTTGTATTGTCATTATGTGTTGTACTTGTCGAATTAACCTTTTCTGTAGAGCCTTATTATAGGTAATAAAGAAATAGTTGTAGTTCAGATTTCGATATGCAGATCATCTACGTTAACCGATTTTTCCTTCTTTACTATACGCACAGCGTCTGAAATTTTAAAGAAGAGGACTTGTCGATTACATCAAGCCTAGGGCGCAAATTGAACTTATTCTATCGGCCGCGAAGCGGTGTAAAAGTAAGTTGACACCGGTGGTACTTGAACTCAGAAGGTAAAAACCCGAAAGAAATACCGCGAAGCATTTTGTCCACACGTCACTCTTAAATAATTGTTTTGAATTTTGGCATAAGACCAGTAATTTTGATGGACCGGCTAATCAAAAACAGCGACACCAGTACTAAGCTTGTATTTCATTTATCGACCCCTAGATAATGAAAGGCCTCAGCTGTATTTGAACTCAGAACACAAAGAGTCGTAAGATATTTCGCTAAATAACTTCTCCAATGTACTCACGATTTTTCCAGATTTTCGCCTTTACATTAACTGAAATTACAACTGCTACGAAATGAGTTTATAGTGAGTAACAAACTGTTGAGATGAATATATGAGTATTACACGGGTCACAGTTCAAGGTAATTCATTTTATTTACCGTCGCTAATATCAGAAAAAGTCATGAACGCCACACACTCTCAGATACTTCTACTATAAACAACTGACCTCATGTCTAAGTAAGAAATCGATAACTGCGGAGAGAACTGTGGAAAATTATATTTTTTTTTATCTGGAATGAAGCTATAGTTGGTTAGTTTTGGCTTACATTAGGCTGACGTGAGTAATATATTCTGTTACTAAACAGGAATCATATTTTTAAATATTTTGAGATGCTCCTTGGAGGATTGGAAAACTTGGCATCAGCTACTGCACAATTCTGTAGAGATATAGATGAATAATCCGATATAGGAAAATATGAACATTTTATGATGAATGTTTTGGAACATTCTCATCGATACTGCTTGCTTGAATTTTTTTTCTTGCCTTCGTACTTATATATGCATGCATACATATACATGCACATATATGCATATAAATATGTATACATATATATAAGTATATATGTATAAATATACACATATATATTTATATATATATTACACAACTACATATATACTTACAACATACATAAGTTGTCTAATACAGATGAGAATTAAAAACAAAATCTACAAGAGATATCTTGTAATGATGCTAATCACACTATGTTATGAAACTCCAATAAAACAATAAAATGTTATTAATTTTTTTGTTTTGTTTGTGAATTGGTTTTTGCACCTAACCGAAACACAAGCGATGCTGCTTCTATTTAAAGTATTGCTCACGTTATATAGTTTAAAGTGTGCTTTAATTCAATTGTCTTATGATTCAGTAAATTCTCTGCTTAAACGTTTGCCTATATTTCTTTCTTTAAAGCCGACATGGGATTAACCACAGAGGGGAAAAACAAGGACAGACAAAGGGATTCAGTCGATTACATCGAACCAGTGCGTAACTGGTACTTATTTAATCGACCCAGAAAGGATGAAATGCAAAGTCGAACTCTGAACATAACGGCAGAGGAAATATCGTTAAGCATTTCGCCTAGTGTGCTAACAATTCTGCCAGCTCGCCTTTCTAACGTTTGCCTATATTGTTAATAATCCATTAATATCACAACATTAAGTATTTTAATGTGTGGTGAAGTCAAGGCAGTGCAGTAATAACGAAGCATTTTTACCCATAAAGAGAACGAACAACGTATCCGCTACCTAGTTTAAAGGAACTGAAACTAGTAGCCAAATGACCCTCATATTACAGCTACACTATGAAAAGTATCTAGTGTTGTAGTAAATATTCTTTTACTTGTTTCAGAGGTTTGACTACCGCTATGCCGGAGCACTGCTTTAAAGGTCTTTTTTTTTATCGAAGCCTAGTAGTTATTCTTTCGTCTCTTTACTCAAACCACTAAGTTACGGGGATGTAAACACACCAACATCGGTTGTCAAGTGATGGCGGAGAGACGAGACAAAACACATAGATATATACATATGTCTATATACGACGGGCTTCTTTTAGTTTCCGTCTACCAAATCCACTCACAAGGCTGTGGTCGGCCCGAGGCCTTAGTAGAAGACACTTGCTCAACGTACCACGCAGTGTGACTGAACTCGGAAACGTATAGCCGAAATGCTTTTGATTATAATCAATATTCCGAATTTTGGCAAGGTAAGACTTATATTCCCTCCACAGTACTTGACTCTATGATGCATATCTTATCTCTCCCTCCGCGGCATTTGAACTCGGAACGTAATGAGTCGGATGAAATATCGCCAGGCAATTCTTTTGGACGATCTCATATTTCTGGCAGGACATTACCTTAGTTTTGGCTATAATTATATCATCTATAAACTGACGAATTGGCAGAGTCGTGGAGAAACAGCGCTCTGTGTTCAAATCACCCCATTGTTTTTCTGCTTTCCATAATTCTGAAGTCTGTTATAAACTTTCTTTCCTCTAGTTGATGCATTTAGTCCTTCTTTATCTCTCTCGTTCACTTTGTTTGTTTCCCTTCTTCTTTCGTTCTGGATTCTTTCTGTAATTCCAATACCTAGCTTTGTCACATTTCGTGACGATGGTTAAGTTCTGTTTCTGTGTGGGGTAGAATGCTCATTGATTACGTGTCATTATTTGATACGGTACGAAGGCGAGGCGGTGAGCTGGCAGAATCATTCGCACGCCGGGCGAAATGCTCGTCTGAGTTGAAATTCCAAAGAGGTCGACTTTTCCTTTCATTCTTTCGGGGTCGATAAATTAAGTACCAGTTGCGTACTTGGGTCGATCTAATCGACTGGCCCCCTCCCCCAAAATTTTGGGCCTTGTACCTAGAGTTGAAGAGATATGGTAGAAGGCGGCGAGTTATCAGAATTGTTAGCGCGCCGAACAAAATACTTTGCTGCTTTTAGTATGTCTTTACGTTCAGAGTTTAAATTTCTGGCCTTGTGCCTTTAATAGAGAGGGTTATTAGATATGGTGCGAAGGCGGCGAGCTAGCAGAAATGTCAGCACGCCGGGTAAAATGCTTAGTGGCATTTCGTCCCTCTTTAAGCCCTTAGTTCAAATTCCGCCGAGGCCGACCTTACCATTCATCCCTTCGGTGTCGATCGAATAACCACCAGTTAAAGACTGAGATCAATGTCCTCGACTAATCCCCTCCCACCAGATTTCAGATTTTGTACCTTTAGCAGAAAGGATTATTAGATATGGTGCGTTGAAATGAAGTCTGATTTGTCAGAAATGAGTGCAATTGTTTTTGTCATGTCAAAATTATTTTTAAGATTTCTAACTGAGTTCTAAAGAAATCACTGTTGTCAGATCTCTGTTTAAATTTTCTAAACAACGAAAAATTCTTCTGAACTCTTTCTTTTCTAACATGTGATTCCACGAATTTTTCAAGCTTAATTTAAAGGAAAAGAAAATGGGTTTTATTAGATAAACGGTCTCAGAAACCACCGAATACATAAATGAATCAAATTAGTGAAACATTTGAATAACAGGAAATATTTTAAAATGCGATTCTATAAGATAAAGCCCTTAGAATATTTATTTTTTATAACATGGACCCTTTAAGAAATGAGCAAATCTTGATATAAATTTAATACGCGAATTTAAAGTTGCATAATAATCCTAATTTCATGTCATTTTTATTAAAGATAATCACCTATTATTCATATGTTTATGCTTCGAAAACACTAAGTTACATCTTTAAAAAAAAAAAAAAGAACTAACCAAATTTTTAAGACATATTTTGATTATGGCTTTAAAATTTCAAGAACTATACCAAAAAGTACATATTTTATATTTCAGTATTGTTTTTATTACTAGTTGTTTTCGAAATATTCATTTCAGTAAACATTCTGACAATATACTCCTACATGTTCTTGTATTATTGATTACCAATCGGCTTTTGATGATGTTTGCATCATTTTAATAACTTTTTAATCAGTTCTTAATCGATATCAAGCAAGTAAATTTCCTTTTCATCTTATAGTAACTCTATTGTGTGTGTATGTTTGAATTGTTTTACTATTTTGCACGTTTCAAGTAGTTCAGTGTTAGTGTGAGAGGTATAGAGTCTAAGTGTTCTTAAGTTCAAATTGCACTTGTTTCGAAAAGTATCCATATAATAGTAGACCTAATTTGTTGCATCTTTCGGGGGCCATTATGCGATATTGCGGTAAATTAGGGACTTTCGCTTTTTCTCCAAGGTCTTCTCTGAGTGTGTCTGATGAATGGTAACGAAAGACCTTTGACTAACAAAACCTAATTAATTCGTTAACCGGCACGTTAAACAAACAATCGATTAATTAGTTGGCTAGATATTTACCCAGTTAGCTAACAATAAAGAAGAGGCCTTGAAACAGTGTGTGTATTATTATTGGCGAAATGACCTCCCCGAAGCAAACAAGTTTTTTTTCAACACTCGAATTCACATTCGGAATCTTGTAACCCGAGTACGAAAACGAAGTAGACCTATTAAAGAATAGGCAGTGTGGACCCTCTGTGCCATAGAGACGTAACGGCCTCTTCAACATTTTATTTTTACTTGGGTGATTAAAAAATATAAGGTAGAGTTTAGTTTGACTAATTAGATAAACGAAATAGCAGAGCTGTTTAAGTCGTGGAGAGAGAGCAAGCTAATTGTTATTTTTTTAAGTGGTTGAAGAAATCTTGTTGCTGATCAGTGTCAGATGACACGCAAAACAAAGGCATGTTTAGTCAGAGTGGTTGGCATTTCTTTATTAGGCATAAAGCACTAAACACACTTGGGCCTCTCTCCGGCGCCTTCTCCATTTTCTCACAATGGGAAACAAAACAACAATTAAAGAATCAACAATGGCAACAATTTGAACAACAATTCAATAAATATTTCAGCACTAACTCACATAAACACGACAATAACACCACCTTCAGATTTTTCAGTGTCTTAGTCAGAGTGGTTGGAGAAACCAAATTATAATTGATTAAATTGACTGCAGAAACAAAGTTAAAATTCAGCGTGTCTCAAGAAACTAAGCTAGAGGTCAATTTGAGTTGAGACATAAACCATGCTACAGTTGTTTCAATGGCTGGACAAGACAAATTATATGCCGAATATAGCGACCGGAGAAATCAAGCTGAAAATTAATTTAAGTGGTTATAGAAATCAAATTACAGGTCAGTGTGATTTGCTACACAAACCAATGCAGAGCGAATCGAAATCCAATTTCTAAGAAAAGCGTCAGTTAACCTGGTTGCAAAAATCAAAGTAAGTACTTGGTTTTGTGGTTATACGAAGCAAACCAAAGGTCGTTTAAGAGAGGTTGAAAAAAAAAACACAAGCTCGCATGCATAGCCAGAGGTTGGTTTTTGCCTCTTTGCACTAAGGTTTGCAGTAAAATATTTAAAAGAAAAAAAACCTTATACAACATAGCCCACACATGTATAATTCTTTCTACTCAAGGTACAGGAACTGAAGGTTTGGTTGAGGGGAGAGGGCTTGTCGAGCATACTGACCCCAGTGTCCAACTGGTACTTAATTTATCGGCCCGAAAAGATGAGAGACAAATCTATCTCGGCTGAATTTGAAATCGGAAGATGAAACCGTAAGAAATGCCACTTAGCATTTAGTCCGGTGTGTTAATGATTCTGCCAACTAGCTACATCAATAAGTCTTGACCCCACCGCTTAACTGGTATTTAATCTGTCAGCTTAGCGCCTTTCGTATATGTCTCATATGAAGAACTCAGCCAAGAAAAAGGTCTGTGAGCTGCAATATCAAGTACGTAAACAGTAAGTGTTGCGCTAATGATCTTTAGATTGTTGTTTCGGTTCCTAGACTCGGTGATACCTTGTTCTGTTTTTGAGCAAAACACTTCATTTTACATTGTTCCCGTCCAGTCTGCTGACAAAAAGAGTAATCCTGCAACGGACCGGATTTCCGTCGAGAGGGTAAGTATCTAGTTTCCACCAAATCCAATAAACAGGGTTCATGAGCTTATGGCTCGGGAAGGACAACTTCATCCTTTGTTTTTTATAGATAATTGCTGTAAAATAATATAAATTGATATTGGTGTAAATCACAAAATTGTCGTCTAATGCGTATTTATACGCATTAGATGCGATTAAATACCACCTGACTCTACACTGCCTGTAATTCGTTAAGTATTAGCCTTGATTAAATTGAATTCCACATTCATTTGCTTATATTTATGAGCTGAATTATTGGTAGTATTGATGAAAATACTGGATTTGAGCTTTTAGCCTAATCTGTTTGGATGTTATTTATTTAATTTTCATATATCAGAACAGCATTTCAATGTATTTATTAATACTTCACTAAGTCTCCCATGACAAAAACAGAGGTTGTCTGTCGGAATATAGTTAAGTTATTGATAGAGAAATGTACTATCTGCATTAGCCAAAGATTTACTGATATATTATCAACAATAAATTCGCCAGACATTGTCACTTCGAAATAAGGAAAACAAAATTAAAACATGTATCAAGTAGCATAAATAATTATTTTACAGCGTGTTAGGACGATTAAAATTAATCTCATTTGAATATTGTCATTGTCAAGATATCGAACAGCTCTGACCAGTTTCAGCGTTCTAAAAGAATAAATTTATAGAAAGCATTGTGCTTGCTGTCAACCATGTTGCCCGCCCTGGGTTAATTTACATAAACCTAGACATGTTCGTGTGTCTATGTATTTGTGTGTGCGTAACTATCGGATGATTTTATACTGTCACAGTATTTTCCTCGGTCTGTAGCAGAGAAAACTTAAATTTTTCAAATTTTTTCGTGCAATAAACGGGAAAATACAGTACAGTATATTACAGTAATGAGTGGGATAACTATAACGGATCTTTTCCCTTTCAACGGCAGATCGAGAAAATAATTTTTTGTAACTAAACACTTTCAAACTTCGGACACTGGTAGAATGTGTCATATAAAACATCTTTTACTCTTAGTGGTGTTGAGAAAAGTTTATATTTTCAAAATTATTTCGTGTTAAATTTGTCGTATTTCGGTTTTATATAACACATTCTACCAGTATCCGAAGTTTGAAAATGTTGAGTTACAAAAAATAATTTCTCGATCTTCCGGTGAAAGGGAAAAGATCCACTATAACTTTCAAGTGCTTCATCAGTCTGCTTAATGGAATTTCATTTTTACGACACCAATCGAATAAATTCGAGGAAATAACTATACGGTTGCTTGAACTACTTCGATGCGTAGACAACCCGCACCTCTATATTATATATTACCGTGTTAGGGAGGAGATTGTTTTTCTACAAACTAGCTTTAAGTACACTATTCTAAATAACCCATGTGATGGTCACTACTAAAACAGCTTTTCATAATTATTTCTCATTTTGGCAACTGACTAAAAAAATTCGATTAGTGGGAAGACGACTACATCATCCCCAGTCGAATACTGGAGATGATGTAATCGACCTTCGAATTCAGAACGAAACGCCCGAAGGAAAGCCACAAAGGATTTTGTCCAATACGTTACTGATTCTGCCAGCTCGCCGCCTTGGAACACTTTTGCAAATGATTTAGCTCTGTTCATGATTGACGTAGACCTAAACAACAATAAAATCTGTTCCAGGATTATCTGCATTGAGTTGCCCCATATAAACAAAGAGTAGAGTGGTGTCACACCAATTTGTGTAGCACCGGAAGATGACATTTGAGAAGTATTTGTTCAAACGTAACCTCTTCAAACCTAAGAAATTTGAGGACGTAAACGATAACTATAAGAATGATCATCTGAATTGAATAGTTTTTACCTGTCTCTTTTGTGTAGTCAAGCTCAGCCTCTCACCTGCAGAACTAGAATATAGTAAGAGGCATTTCTCAACATGAACTTCCTGGGATTTTTCTGTTAAATGTAGTGTAACCCAATTGAATTATCCACTGAGATTCTTCTAACATAGTAAGGTATAGTTTGAGGCAAGTTTTTCCTCAATATCTGACAATGTTTTTTTTCTGTTTACAAATATATTTCTTCTCTTATCTACAAAATACCCTATCGTTAAAACAAGAATCAATATTGCGACGTAATTTGTTTTCTAAAGAATATTAGTCGCGGAAGGAATTGGTCTAATGCTTAAACATCTTGTACATTGTGTCCTTTCTTTGTTAATTTATTTTATATTATTTTACCGATTGAATTGATATTGCATTACGCGAACAATTTCTAAATGAATAAATACATAAACAAACGTATAAATAAACATACATGACTGCTTCACCAAGCATCTGATGACCACTGACACAAGGGGTTATCTTGGCAACTCGAACCAAAACAAACACGTATGTTATTTTTTATTTGAAAACACGGCTTTCTTCCTTTTACTTCATTTCCACCGATCGATATATTTGACATCACCGAGATATATGGGCAAAGATACACCCCCACACTCACACAGATACATACATACACGCATATATACACATTTTCACACGCACGTACATACGTATATATATATATGTGTGTGTCTGTGTGTGTGTGTAAGATATATTTTATGACGTTTCCACCTACGCAATTTCACTAAAAAGTTAATGGTGAACTCGATGTTAGGGAAGATGACAAATGACGATGGTACGTTTCTGCGCCATCGAATCTAAAATTACGTGACATCTCCACGTGATATATTCAAGTGAAAGACGCGTAGATACACGTAGAAATATCCATGCATATTCACATATATAAATATTGATTCATGCACACACCTATCTACACATTTACCTATCTGTCTACCTATATCTATGT
>NC_068992.1:55282438-55289469 GCF_001194135.2 Octopus bimaculoides
TAAACTAATACATCTGTTTGTTGTCTACACCACCTGTCTTCGTCTTTTGTTTTTTTTTTTGTGAATTCTCCCCCCGCCACCATGATATATATATATATATATATATATATATATATATATCGGTTCCACATGTTCTGCGTTTAATCAATTCTACTAAAAAGATATTGGTTCGTTTGAGGGTGTAAAACATGATATCTGACTTAAAGTGTATGTTAGCGATCATAAACGTATTCCGATATTCTCACTACTACGATTCGTAAGTCTACAATTAACGGTGAAATGTTTCGCAATTACAAACTAAGTACATGTAATATGAAATGAAGGCACACTAGAAACTAATTCAGTATAATTCAGTTGTGAAGAAAACTGATCAACTTTTACGATAAATACCAACAAATTTCGTCTGCAAGCGCAAAATACCAACAAATTTCTTTGCAAGCGCAAAGATTAAGTTTATTATGAATACAAATACACAAACATGTATACAGATATGCATAAGTGTAGTGCGTGTGTATATATGTATATAATATACGCACATGCATATATATATATATATACACACATATATGAAAGTTATGTAGACATGTAGTGTGCATACCAGTATCCCTTCTCAACGCTAGTGGAAAGCTGTATCGCCCGTTTGCCTTTTCAAAGGAAAGACAAACGGTGATACAGCTTGGAATCTATGATATCACAATTGATTTCTAGAGCTGAATGGAACAACGTGAAATAAAGTGTCACTAAAGTGTCTTGTTCAAGAGCACAACACACACACACACACACATACACACACACACACGCACACACACATACACATATTGATCAATGCAATTCCCATTTATTCTTATTTTCACGTTTTTATTATCTATAATTTTACAATTATGAAAATAAACTAGTACTTTCATGAGTTGCGCAATCATCGGAGTTATGTTGTGACACCCGTGTTCCTCAAGCATACACACACACACACACACACACACACACACACACACACACACACACACACACACACACACACACACACACACACACACACACACACACACACACACACATATCCATAATATTATATTATACTATTATTATATTATACCAAACTCATTTTGTGAGGATTTCTTAAAAGTCTTGTATAACAATAGGTTTTGCGTACATATATCATGTGGTTAGTGACAATTTTCTGTATCAATACTAACTTTAAAAACGTTGGTATGTTCATGAAAGAAACCGCTAGGATATCAGGCTAACTAAAGTTGTTTACAACAGAACATTCTTCGTGTTTGAAAATTTAACAAGGCTACTGGATTTAGGAAGGGAGTATATGCTTTCTGTTTTTTTTCTGTTTTATTTCTGTGCATATAAGCACAAGCAGTATCATTTAGAGATGCCCCTGCTGAGGCTTACTTTATTTAAAATTAATATTTTCCTTATTGTAAATTAGGACGTGTCACTAATTATCAATAAATTATCTTTGCTTGACAGTCTTTGCACATGCTGGCGCGTGAGTATGCATCAGTGTTGGACTCCATAGTAAATATACTCTAACATTTAAGGTGCCAATATATTGCTAAATCTGTACTCCCACTTCCTTGCCTGGACGACAGATCAGATAGGTATACCCCAAGAACACCAAAACATATTTGAAGAATATGACTACAAATTACATTTAAGACAAAAAAATAAAATATGTCAGATTGTCTGGAAACAAAATTTTTCTTGTATACTTTTATTCTTCCTTTTCTTTTTGATTTATTCTTTTTGTTCGCTGGTCAATTCAAACTAAGGTTTGTTTTGTTTGGCTTGTAAGACATAAATGTCACCAATTTAACACCTGAATCGATGTAGGTATGAACTATCGTTAACCCAAATGTTCAAAGCAAATATAATTTATACGTGATTCTGAAGAATCTCTCTACAGTTATGTGTCTATGCAAAATTATATACCAATGGTTGCGTGTATTGCTGCATAATATAGTATTGATCATGCGATCGAACTGTATACCAATGAAAGAACTTGCTCAAAACCATTCTTCTTGGTTGTAATTGTAGAATTACTGTTGATATTTGTAAATTTTGCCCGCACCGGGAAAATACTTTGCGGCATTTCGTCTGTCTTTAAGTTCTGAGTTCAAATTCTACCGAGGTCAACTTTGCCTTTTACTCTTTCTGGGACTTTGAAATAACAGTCGAACAAGTACCTGTTAATAACTGGGGTCAATGTAATCGAATTAGCACCATGTAAGGATTGCTTGCTTTTTACCAAAAATTTGAAACCAATATTGTAATGTTATTTTATACTCTTTCTTTTATGTAGGAACTTAATTGAAACGCAATTCATGTATAGCCGTAAGCTTGCTGTTTACAGATGTGATTTTAAAGTTATTTTAGTGGAAACTTCAGCACGTGCGCTATATTCTGTTAAATCAGCAATCTGAAAATCTCGTATTTAAAATCAAAGTTTTACATTGTAAGCAAGTTACTTCTCTTGCTGAATATCTATCCCCAAGAGGCAAATAAACTACCAAAATAATACGTAAAAAAAGATACTGCCGCATAATACAAAATAATTAAAGTTATCACGTACATGTGTCTAATCTCTTTACATTAGCGATCGCGAGTGGTACACTAATTAGGACGTTTTCGTATATTTCTAGATGGCTGTGGCAATTTTTCCTGAGTACAGTTATTCAAATTTCTCCAATGTATTATGAATAGTATCATATTGAAACAGAGATTATTGTTATCTAACGGGAAAAACGTTGAGGTTGAGTCGAATGTCGTCCTACATTAAACTTAAACAAAGTTCTGCTCCACATTATAAGCTAATCTATAAGGTGGCGAGCTGGCAGAATGCAGAATCGTTAGCAGTATTTCAGCTATCTTTACCTTCTAAGTTCAAATTCAACTGAAGTCGACTTTGCTATTTTTGCTTTCGGGATCGATAAAATAAGAAGCAGTTAAGTACTGCTGAGCGATATAATCGACTAGGCCACACACACACCCGAAATTGCCCACCTTCTGCCAATTATTGAAACCATTATAATCTAATTCTATCTCCATAACACCCATAGAATCAATATTAGCGTCTAAATCTTTAATTTAAAACAATATCTACTGAACTAGAAAATATAATCAAGTAAGA
This sequence comes from Octopus bimaculoides, assembly GCF_001194135.2. Classification (NCBI taxonomy): domain Eukaryota; kingdom Metazoa; phylum Mollusca; class Cephalopoda; order Octopoda; family Octopodidae; genus Octopus; species Octopus bimaculoides. The sequence continues at coordinate 55,285,578 of NC_068992.1, forward strand.
TATCTCATAAGAATCGAAGCAAGAATATATATAAATTTATTTTAAACCAATAATATCTTCATAAATTTTAAAGCATTGCCAATACGAAATCAGTGCCTGACTTAATTATATATAATTTAATCAAAAAACCGTATTGAGATGAAACACTTCCTGCATTTAAATATTTTAGTTGCCAGCATCTAGCTCTAAATACATGAACATACACTATACAAATATAACTAAATATAAAAATGTATTATTATGCATAAATATTGAAGTATACATTCGAGAAATTTCAGTATATATTATTGAGATTTTTTTGATTTTTTGCTTTTGTTTAAATCGATTTAATGCCTGACATACAGTGGCAGTGACGAAACCGAGATTTTGTTGCAGACACCACAGTACCTGCAGGTGTTCTATTTTGAGGCACCGTGTCAAAGACTACTCACATAAATGATTAGTTAAGTAATTTGTGAACTCACAAATACTATTTAAATATCAGCAATTAATGCTCCTACTAATAATTATAATTATTTCTTTCTGGTATACGCACAACGCCTCAAATTTGTGGCGAGGGTCTAGTCGATTACATCGACAACCAGTGCATAGCGGTGAATAGAGATTCGATATCGCAAGGATGAAAAGGAAAATCTACCTTGGAAGAATTTGAATTCAGATCGTAATGATAGACAAAGTGTCGTTAAGTACTTTGTCCGGCTTGCTAACAGTTCTGCGATAATAATAATAATAATAATAATAATAATAATAATAATAATGATAATAATAATGATAATCCTTTCTACTAAAAGCAAAAAAGCTTTCAATTTTGGGGAAGAGGACAAGTCGATTACCTCGACCCCAGAGTCTAGTACATATATGTATACTTCACATATAGACATGTGTGCATGTATATATGTATGCATGTGTGCATGTATATATATATGCATATGTGTATATATATATATATGCATGTGTGCATGTATATATATATATGCACGTGTGCATGTATCTATATGTATGTATGTGTGCATGTATATATATATATATATATATATATATATATATATATATATATATATATATATATATATATATATATATGTATGTATGCGTATATTTATGCGTATATGTGTGTGTGTGTGTGTAATCATGTTACCTCAGGGCCACAACTTACAACACTGTTGTAGGAACGCCGTGGTCATATATGTAGTATAGGACTTTCTTAATCCAGCTTACAGAGAGACGCACATAACCTCAAAGAGAGAGAGAGAGGGGGGAGGGAAGGAGAGAGACAGACAGAAGGGGAAAAAGAAAATAAGATCAACTCGAAACGTGGGACCTTGGTGGTAATCGACCCTAAAATGCTGTTGATCAACAGATCTCTTGCCTTCTTACTTGCCAATTTACATACGGCATTTTAGTTTATATAACGATTTTTAAAACGTCTATGCCTAAGAATTATATTAGTATCTTTGAGTTAATGGAATGTTTCCTTGATTAAAAGTTATGGCATCCTGCGCCTATATAGATAGATAAATAAATATATAGATAGAGAGAGAGAGAGAGAGAGAGAGAGAGAGAGAGAGAGAGAGAAGTGTGAATGAGAGAAAGTAAAGCTTCTTGACTGTAACTCGGAGATCTAGATATCCTTTCCCTCAAATCAATGAATCAGGGAACGAGCGTGATGTTATATAAGGTAACATACAAAATTCTCTTGTACAGGTGCTTGTTGAATGTGATTCTGACGATATAACAACATGATTTTTTTCTCATGTGAAAGAATAAAAATACCGATTATTCTGTGCTTGGCAATGCAGGCATAGCATATTTCCTACCTGGTTTCCATTAAAAGGCGGGGTGGTGGAGAAGGCAATCTCAATAATATAATGCTGACTTCTAATATTTTTATGTCGTTCTGTGTGTTTTCCGGTAGATATATCCATGATAGCCATCACCGATGGCACCATTTCAGAGAAAATGACAAAATATCGGAACTGTTTCACATAACGATATCGATCTGGCAAAGGTTTTATTGCTTGTGTGTAATTTGGTACTTGAACAATCATTGCAAAACTTATCGGTGTTACATGGCATTCTTCTTGAGGCAAAGAACAGGATTGTTATGTCAAATGCCATAAAATTAGTGTTTCTGGTATGATATTGATGAAATATCAATTGGTAACAAGAACATGCATTAAGGAAATCAATTCACTGGAATTGAACCTGGCAGCAGAAATTTATTTTTACGTTGGCCAGATTCATAAGTAGTTGGAGCAAAATTTCTCTTAAGATATTTTCTGTTTTTTTAATTGAATTTAAAGACAAGTTGCAATAGTCAAACACAGAAACGGTTACTCAAATTGTTATTGCTACAAGATCAGCAAAGGAGAAAAACGCATACGTCATAGTTATTTATCATTCTCTGGCTGTGGCGTCCCCCACACCTGTCTTCATTTGACCATCGCTTGCTCCTTTGCTTTATTTGGAAATTACAGGCCGTAAATCTTGTATGCTGCCAGCGGTTTCTGCAAGCAGTATTGGTATGCCCTGGTTAATAATGTGCGAAATACTAACGATCAGAGTTATTTAGCATATACCATTCTAGTGGCGGATTCTCGGACATTTTCTTTATAAATTTCAAACTTCAAACGTAAATATATCTGAATTACACTGTGATCACGATTATTCTCTGGTATTTAAAATGTTGCCTAGCACTCTTTGTTTCCTGCCTGTCGAGAAACACGGTCCTATGGAAGTTCAGTGGTGGATGTTAGCGTGAGCGGTCTCACGCAACTCTAGGTTTCATTGAAGATCAATTGAACAACCTATTCTAAACAATCTAAAGAACTTCCACTTCAGAAAACATGGAGACATCCTGAACTCCCTGTCCTGACTGGAATACCGGAACAACCGTGGTTTGCGATGGAGTCTACTCGCATGGAATTGCTGTTCAAGAATGCGAGTAACCGTGCAAAATCTCCGAGTTACAGTTTAAGAAACTCTAAGTTCTCTCATTCACACTTCTCTCTCTCCCCATCATTAGCATGCCGGAGAAAATTCTTAACATCACTTCGTCCGTCTTTATACACTGAGTTCAAGATTCACCCGCGTCGACTTTACCTTTCATCCTTCCGGAGTCGATGAAATAAGTACCAGTTAAACACTCCGCGGAAATTGCTGGTCTTGTGCCAAAATATGAAATCACTATTATTATTTGGATTATTATTATTGTGTGAGAGAGCATCAGATGTCATCAAAGTGACGCAGGCTTCCAAATATATGAAACCGAATATACCCATCAGTATTATTACTGCAATAATTATAGAAGAAGAAGAAGAAGAAGAAACATCTAAGGAGTGGAAATCATATTTATCGTAGCTGTTTTGAGGTAGATACGAGGTTTATTGATATTCTAAGCAATTTTCGAAAGGTTCAATGAAGCGTAATATATACTTTGAAATATAAAAGAAAAATCAAAAATACAGTTCGTTGTAATGGCATAAAAGTCAGAATGATCATTATATAATTGCAGAATAATTAATTAATTTCGATAGTATCTTGGTATAATTTTATTGATTCCATGGATAAAATTTATTTTAATTGCCATGAATGAATTATAGCTTAATTATTGCAGTAGGTTTTCATCTTGCGGAAAAAGTTGAGAAAAATGGAGGAAAAGAAAAGATATAGAAGATGAAAGGAAAATTTTGAAAATAAGATGTTATTGTTTGAAAAAAAAATCAATACAATAACTGAGAGATCAAAAAATACAATTTCAAATCATTAATTTCAGTTTAAAGTATTTCAAATCAGTTTATCTCACTAACCACTGTTTCTTTTTACTATAGCATTTTCTTAATATACTAAAATGAGATTCTTATCGTATACAAATTACATAAGATTATGAGTA
>NC_068992.1:55292457-55305505 GCF_001194135.2 Octopus bimaculoides
TATATATATATATATATGTATATACATGCTATAGCCTCAGGCCGACTGAATCCTTGTTAGGAGATTTCGTACACGGAAACTAAAGGAAGTCTGTCCTATATAGACATGTATATTTATCTGTGCGTGTTTGTGTGTTTGTACACCCACCATCGCTTGGCAACCGATTTTGCTGTGTTTACTTTCCCGTAAATTAGCGGTTCTTGAAAAGACACCGATAGAAAAAGAACTAGGCTTAGAAAGAGTAACCGTAATAATTCTTCAAAAATCACAATTATTTACGGAGACAGTTTTCACAAAGTAACACAACAGTATTCACAATAATTCACAATGATTCACAGAGCCGTTATACCGCGAAGCAGTTCGACCGGCGTACTAACGTTTCTGCCAGCTCAAAGCCTTTGTAGAAGAAATAATATTGGTTCAGTTTTTGACTCCAAGCCGGCAAATTCGGGGGATGGGATAAGTCGCCTACATCGGCCTCACTTCTCAATGGATGAGAGGTAATGTCGGTCACTTTAAAGAAACTTGACGTGTCCATCTAATACAAAAATGCGTGAAGTACGCATATGATGCGAAATGAGACGTGTACAAATACTTAAAGCAAAGCAGAATAGAGATGGAGAACGAATCACAAAGACAATATAACATGCTATACAAATATCCAAAGCTACGAGATATCCAACAAACCAGGTAGAAAATAACAATGGAAAAAATATATCTATTTCGTTCTGGATAGGATTTAAGTAGAACTATTAGGTTCAAAATTCTGCTGCACTACTCACGCTGTCCCAGTAGAGACAAGAAAAATGGGCTTCAAAAAAACATTATTCAATCGATAAGATTTTATCTACATTCTGTAATCACCTGCGTGCGTGAAATCATAATATAGTTTTTAGTTTTTTTAATAACATAAAAATCAATGAACAATATGGAAATATAAAGCGATTTAGATTTGCAGTCAGTTTCAAAACTATTTACGCATATTGCAAATTCGATAACAAAAAATTATAAAATCGAAGAAAAATGAAGCTAAACAATCCATATTAGATGTAAAGAAAATACATTATATAAACTGACAAATGCCAAATGTGTTTGCTCGCTAGTGTTGGATGACAGCAAAAATATAATACTGAAGCAGCTAACTTGTATAAATAGGCTTGCCTGTGTGTGTGTGTAACCGAGAGAGAGAGAGAGAGAGAGAGAGAGAGAGAGAGAGAGAGAGAGAGAGAGAGAGAGAGAGAGAGAGAGAGAGAGAGAGAGAGAGAGAGAGGTCATGAATGCGCAGAGTTGATTGAGTGTTAGAAGGATTTCTTTACAGAAATCGTCCAGGCTCCCTGCGATCTGGTTACAAATCTCGTCGAAGTCAACATTAAGTTTCATACTTTTGGGATAGATAAATTAAGTATCCGACCTCTACGAGTCCATCAGTGAATTGGGGGCTCGAGGTAAGGTATGTGCCAAAATTTGAAACCGATATTACTGTCTTCGGATATTTCTATGCCTAGTATTTCACATCTAGGTGTCTTGTTTTTAAGTATGTTTGGTCAGCTCTCTTAGTGTTGTTAGGGTTAGGGCTGTTTTGGAGCTGTTAGGGTTAGCGTTAGGGCTGTTTTGGGGCTGTATGTGTGACTCTGTCTATGAATGTATGTATCGATATGAAAAGGATTCTGAGTAAAGCCGCCGAATTCTGCATCTTTAAGAAATAATCAATATAATTAATATTAACTTACACAATTGAATTTCTCGAGTATTCATATCCCAGCCCCAGAATTCATTCTTCTTCGCGTAACACGAATTTATTTTATTTGATGAATGTGCTTAACTGATTTTTGCCATCGCAATCCATCATGAGTTTCCTCAAATTCTAATTTAGCTTTCATTTGCATACAGCATGCGTAGTTTAGTATTGCCGTCTGTGATTTTAATTCTGAAAAGGGAAACTCAGATATGTATTGACTACAGTTTTTTTTTTGTTCTTTTTTTTTTTTGTGATCCTGGGTTTGATGCGTCGGTCGACTATTTCACCATAATTTTACTTCATCTAAAATCAGGAAGATTTTAATAACCTGGTAAGTGGAAGTTATGTGATCTTTGATAAATATAATGATGAAATAAATCACAATGAATTTAGTGATATTATTTCATTGTTAAACACTGCTTTATACTTAATAACAAAACTGTATTTTTGCGAGAAAATTAATTTTAAATTTATTGCAAAAATTTATATTTATTTTTCTCCTTTTTGGAAAAACTGTATTTGTTTAGACAAATATATAAAAATCCTCATTTGAATACGTAATTTCAGATATTAAATCAATAAATGCATCGTTTTAAATCCTTTGCTGCATTTAAAACATAATTTTAAATTCAAGCCAAATCAAATCCGCCATGCACCACATATAATGAGATTGAAAAACAAATTTCACGTTAGATGATAAAGGATGGAGGCGCCTCACAACTGCATTCACTATCTAAGATTAATTCCCCTCGTGGCTGCCTATATGCAAATCTCGTCTTCACGGTCTTCACACATTTCTCATTCATCAACAGCCACAAAAAATGAAAGATTTCTATTTCTGCATAAATCAACTATTTATTATTCTAAACACTTTCTTAAAGAAAATCAAAATTATATTGAATGAATGGATTTAACTGAAGATTATAACAAAGGGGAAGACGAAAGCAACAACAAGAGTATCCTAATTTTCGAGTATTGTAAATGGTTTCTGGTTTTCAAAAAGGTAGGTTATTTGTAGGTAGGGGTGTTAGTCGAATCCATCGGCCCCAGCATATGACTGGTACTTTATTTTATCCACCGTGGAGCAAAGGAAAGCAAAGTTAATCCCGGCCGGATCCAGAACGTAAATTTGACGAAGCAATTCCTGCAAAGCATTGTTTCTGCTGCTTTAACTGTTATGCCGGTTGGCTGTCTTTACCGAGTACAATAAATAACGTAAAACATCAGCAATTGTAACAGAGAACCACGCTAATAGTTTAGGAGTGAAATTTAGGATTTCTCGGTTTTCTGTGAATCAATTTTGATAAAGCTTTTCCCAGCTGGTTTGCACGCTATTGTAACACTATTGCTATACTTTCATTATTCTGTACAACGTCATTTGTATTTCAGATTCTTCAGTTTTTGAGTGAACCACGCTAAAAGCATTGGAATGAAGATAGCCCAGCTAGACATTTTTCTTTTCAGAAAATGAAGGGTAATGATACATTTTAAGTCATACATTGAGTATATATTTAACAGAAAATCATAATATCATGAGATTTATTGACATAATGAATTATTTAGCTATATGAGTGCCAAGTAAGAAACGATCCAATTGTGACAGCTAGGGATTTAAGGAATATTGGCGGCAAGTTACGTGGGAAGCCTGGGCAAACAAGCAAAACTATTTTCACCGCCTCCGGACTTCCACGCGTACCGAAACCATAAGAAATCGCATCCTCAGGAACACGGCTTCCGTACGAGAACCCCTGATACTGCCTCCTCACAAGAGTTGGAGGCTTTAATTGGCTCAAAAGTACATAACGTTAGACATTAGCTGTATTCTGTTCACTGACGAAAACTAGGACGGCGCTTGACGAAACTGGTGGCTGGTCAAATGGTTTGGTCTGTTTTGGAGATGTGCGTCATCAACGTTTACGATGTCAACAACAGAGTGGAGGAGTAATGTTGTTGGCTGGTATCATTGGGGGCAGACTTGTTAGACCAGTCAGGGTGCCTGAAGGGTTAAAATGATCGCAGCCGAATACTGCAATCTCCTGAAGGACGTCTTAGATCCCTCACTGCTGTCATTTCTAAGGAATCTCGTATTCGTGCATGACAACACTCTCTCACTCTGCTAGGCCCACCCAAACATTCCTTTGGTCTTACGGCATACAAGGTGAAAGATTGATAGTGTAGCCGCTAGCATCTCCGGATCTCACCCCTAGCGAAAATCTTTGGTACATCATTAAACAAGATATTTATGCCGACGGACGCCAATTTATATCGAAAAATGTCTTATGAATGAGATGTCTTATTGGTAAAAGGTTGTAAGTTTGTTGGGATGAATATAGTAGGTTTATCCAATCCTTGTAGTTGACCACGATTTTTTCAATCTATGAGGGCTAAAAGGTAAAGGGGACATTGATTGTATTCGAACTTCTGTATATAAAATGACTGTAATGCAACTTCTACAGACATCTGCTATCCACACTCACAGTAAAAATGTAAATAAACTACATGCTTTTGGCATGTAAAAGTACAATCTGAAAGACAATAACGATATGTCATTATGTCTATGAATTCGGATGCACCGATAATACTCTTTTAATATATTTCCGTAGAGCATTAGATTACATAAGTTTAAACAGGCTGATTGCCGTGAGAGACAATATATTTTGTCATCAGATTTGAAACTTGAACGTATTATGGAACATTAATGAAACAGGTATATAGTTTATTGCATTAAAAGGAACATCATAGGCAAAAGCTTAGAATAAAAATCATGTTGCGACATGAAACAACGACAACAATCGTGCAATGCAAATATATTATTTTAGCTTTGTATAGATACGATATTGTTATGTAATCTTGGTACAAAGTAATACTCTACATAGCAAGGCTTATGCTTTCTTGTGAACATGATCTGGGGTAAAGCACGCAATACGTCTCAACGTCTCTGCTCTCACAGTTCATCGTCTAGATGTCCTGTGTGCAACAAATGGAGCCCATTATGTTTCTCATAGAAACTTTATGTGTTTGGCTATGTTTTCCAATATATTCTGCTGAGTTATCTGAGTTATCATATGTAATGCCGTCTGTGTTTTCAAGTCACCAAATGGACACGCTGAAAAATATTCTTTTCTCCTCTAGGCACAAGGCCAGAAATTTTGGGGAAGGGGGCCAGTCGAATAGATCAATCATGGTGCGCAACTGCTACTTAATTTATCGACCCTGAAAGGACAAAAAGCAGCATCGACCTATATAAGGTTTGAACTCAGAACGTAAAGACAGACGAAATACCGCTAAGCATTTCTCCAGGCGTGCTAACGTTTCTGCCAGCTCGCCGCATTTGACACGCTGAAAAATATTGACATATATATATATATATTTATATAAAGGGCATTATTACAGAAAATAATAACGCCACACAGTGGACTTCTCAAAATAACCACATTTAGGTACTAAATGTTATATAAATATAAACGAATAATTATATTCTTGGGAATAGAAATTTCCCTTATGATTTTTTTTACACACTGGCTTCTTGATAAAATTCTTGTAAAAGAGTTTTATCCCTTTTTGAATTTATTTATCATATATATATATATATATATATATATACAGATAGATAGATAGATAGATAGATAGATAGATAGATAGATACGCACATATGCGTTTGTGCATGTGTGTAGAAATATATATGTATATCAGTTTCTCTCTCTCACACTTTGTTGCATCTTGTTAGCCATTGGTATTCACACACAAGCTGTAGTAACTTCGACATGCAATCTTGTTCACACGCTTTTCTGAGTGCTTCAGCGCAATATCACGAAAAGGTCAAGAATTCATTTTGGTAGGTTAGTTTACATTGTATCACATTGCTACAACTCTTTCTGAAATCAAACCTATACTGTCCGTTCAATTTTTCTTTCTCTTTTCTTCTTCTTCTTCTCATATATATCACTTATAATTCTTTACCATTAACAGAGAGCGTACACTGATGCTAAACAAAGTATCACAATTTTGAATGAAATATCTTAACGACATTTTTCATTTACGTGCTTAAGATCTTATTCTTGCGTCAACAACAAGATATATAGCCGGCAGCTATTTATGTTTCATATTGAGTCATACACACTTGAACCTGTAATCCAAGGCTATTAAATATCATTGACTTTGAAGTAAATGCCAAGCGTAAGTAATCTGTAAGCTATGTTGAAATTGCAATTTTACCTACATCATTTGAATTTTTTATTAATATCATTTTAATGATGTCAGTAACATAAGCTAACCCATCCTTGAATCCACTAGCGATGAGAAATCAGGGAAAGATGCTTATGAGAAACGTTTGTGATTTAAGTTCAGCGTCAGCAGTTTTGACGGGTGACGGATTAGTTGATACCACTGACCTTACTACTTCACTAGTACTTTATTTTATCTACAATGAAAGAATGAAAAGAAAAGCTGACATCGGTTTAAAACAAAGGTCTTTAAAAATGCAGAGAAAAGAACTGACATATCGTTGCATCCGAATGTATGACATGGATTTCTGATCCTTTTATTCTCGAGGATTACGAAGAAAAAGAGCGGTAGTGGATGAATGAAAGTCAAAGCAGAACACCAGTGGCAAGACAGACCACCTGAATAGTGGGACACAATACTCGATTTAACAACAAATGTAAACACACACACATATTAGGTACAGGAACGACTGTGTGGTTGAGAAGTTTGCTTCCTAACCACTTGGATCCACGTTCAGTCCCTCTGAATGGTACTCTGGACAAGTGTTTTCTACTATAGCCTTAGGCCAACCACAGACTTGTGAGTGGATTTGGTTGACGCAAACTGCAGCGTTGTTGTTCAGACAATGAACGAAGCACATATTTATAAAGAAGCGTTGTTTGTTTCATACCCCACGTGAACCGATACTTCCCACAATGTGGCTGTAGGTAATAACACCCGAGGAACGCCGTTTGTCTGTTTTGATGTCTTTTGATTAAGCTAATAAAGATTACAAATAAAATAATCAATTCTCCATTTAAGAACAAAAGAAAAATTCAAGTTCAAAATGTCACTTCAAAAATTTGTGCAGCAACCAACGCCCGTCCTTTTTTCTTCCCTTTTTTCTTACCTTCATCATTTAAACACCTTTCGGAGTTCCGTGAACTGAAAGATAAAAATTCTCCCTATATTTTTATGAGATATTTTTGAATGAAGGGTACTTGATTCCTTTATTCTTAAAGGGGTAAATTACTACATTATTTAAACTAAAATATTAATCTTTATCATCTTAATCAAAAGGCAGAAAAAACAGACAGAGAGAGAGAGAGAGACGCTCTCTTTATAGATGACGATCAGTTGCAATGGGAGGAGTTGAATCTCATAAGAATGAAAAAAACAAACAATTGAGTTGTAGCTTATAATGAAACACTTTTAAGAACATTCAAATGCCACTGCAAATGTTGAAATCGTTGCCTCAGTTTGGTAAATTAAGTGCGTTATCAAATGCACGCTGAAAGAAAAGGATCCAGCTGCTGTTCAAATAAACAAGGATAACGAAATTAGACCATCCGAAGCAGTTGCATACATTTTAGGGTTTTCAATTCATGAATGAACACCACAGGTAGTGAGACAACAACTTCATCACCAGATAAACAAATAATATTGCTCAGAAATAACGAGTGCATATATATGGCTGTCAATGAACGACATACGAGAATAACATTGATAGAATTATTTTCATTGGGCATCAATGATGATTTTGTAAAAACATTACTTTATGCTGAAGTACACATGCATTTCATTCGGAACAGTATCGTGAAAGAATAGTAAAGGGAAAAGCGAGGAAAAATGCTGAAGGCCATTTGAACGTTTTCAAAGAGGAAACACCTGGCCGTGTTTGTGTTGTCACACCAAACGAAGGGAAACTATCATTTAAGAATTTTATTGCATGAAGATCGAAATAGTATTTTTCCCTTTCCCGTTGCGCATCGACATTTTCAACTTGAGTGGTTCTGATCCAACGGGTCACGGCGGGTATATTTAGTATATATATATACATATATATATATATATATGTGTGTGTGTGTGTGTGTGTGTGTGTGTGTGTGTGTGTGTGTGTGTGTGTGTATGTGTGTGTGTGTGTGTACATAAATATATATTATCACGCACGCACACACATACACACACACACAAATACTTGCATGTACACTCTCTTTCTCTCCTGTAACTAACCCATTGAAGACTTTTACCCAAACTTCGATATAAAACATTTAAAAGAACATAATTATTATGTATCTCTTCCCTTTCCTTGTATAGATTCATTTTAAAATATAATAAATTTTGTAACGACGCTATTAACCAAAATGCAAACATTTACCATGTATAAGAATTACTATTTGTTATAACCTATATAATTATAAAGCTATATAATTATGTTGCTATACAATTGCCGTGTTAAGATCAAATATTCCTTTAAATAGCATCTTTGAAAGAGATAAGTTGTCTTACATTAAACATACAACCATAATACGAAATTCCGAAAGTTGCATCTAAATGACGCTATAGATTATATCATTCTCATTAAACTACTTAATGTTCGTTCGCGGTAATGTTAAGTGTGATTTCTGTTACATTACACAGTTCTATATAATTTTACAAATGTAGTCTTTCAACATTAGTTAATTACAACTAATCAAATCTACATTGGGCAGGGTTAAATACGACTTCAATGATCAAACAAGAAGATATAATTCAAACGGAACGTAAACCCCATAGAGATTAAATATTCTTGAGGAAAAATCGATTTAAACGAATAGGATTGTATAAATCACCGATATGATTATCAGGATCACTGCATAATTACTGATTATCTTGGAAGCAATTAGAGATTTCAGATTGTTGTAAAAATCAGTTTCTACAAAAGTATTGGAGATCAAATTGATTGTGTTGTTTGAAAATTGCATGTGTGTTTTTCTATAGTCCGCATGTTATTCGGTGGTTGTAAACAAAACTCCTTTACTACAAGATGTCTCCTATGAGCATATAATCTAACTGCTGTAGCTGGCAGAGTCTTCAGATATTTGCTGTGTGACTTCGGAGCGTTCAATGCTGAATTCAAGATTTGTTACTAGCAGGAGTTATGAAAAATCGTTGGAGACATAGCGTTTACAAAGGAATTCTATCATCACTATACCAAAGTTGTTTTTGTTGTTGTTGTTGTTGTGGTTGTTGCTTTACTAAGCTCAAGGTTATCCCCGGATAGAGAGATCTACTATCAAAGGTGTTTCAACTAATCCGTCATTTCGTATTTCTATGACTAGATTATCTAATGTGTCTTTTCTTCTTTAACCCTTCAGTATTTAGATTACTCAGTCAAGTGTAATTCTGTTTTAATTTACTCTTGCCTTATCTCTTAGCTTTGAGATGTTGATGATGAGATTATATATTTTTTAGAATGGCATTGTGTATTTTTAGAATAATATGGCTAGCTTGAACATAAAAAAGGTAGAATATTTGCGCCAGATATGGCTTGTTTGAAAACTGAAGGTGAAATTGGTGACATATGATTTGAAAGTATTCGCTTGTAATTTTTAGCAGTCCTTGTAATGGCGTATAGGTTGGCTTCTATATCAAAGTTGTTCAGTAATACGATGTGAAACGATCAATCATTTGCCAATTGTTATGACACATAATATGTACTTAGAACAAATAAACTAAGCTTTTCGGGTTCACATTCGTAAACATGGACAGTTAATCATGGCTAATAGACGGATTATGTTAACACTGAGAAATTTAAGACTGCCATTTGATTCGCATTTCATGCGATTTCTATTTAAAACAAACCACAGAAATAAAACAAAAAGTTGTGAATATATAATTTCTTGGATTTCTTCTTTCTTAAAATACGAAATCTCCCCTCCTAATAATGATTAATTACAGGTGAATTTCCGTACATCAAGTAAAATGTATCGTATCATATGCTTTTGTACGTTCACAGTGTGCTTATTTATCCGAAAAGGCCTTCCTTCTTGTGTGTAGTCCAATATCTTAATAATTCAACCGGCTGCAATTTTGTTTCTCACAGTGGAATAAAAGTGTAAATTATTAATATTGTTTCGTAATAATTCAAGGCTTTGGAGCACCAATGTCGGCTTCTCATAATATATCCATATCATATTGACATGAATATATTCTTCGCTAAGCTATACACAAGACAAGTGTTAAATTATCAACGATCAAGTTTATTCATGTTACACATGTCCCTATACCATATTTACTTACTAATATAAAAGCATATATATACAGGGCTAATACGCTTTTCATTGTTTTTCTCATACGCATTTCTAGTATTCTGATATAATAGTATCTTTGGGTTGTCAGTTTATCACGCTACGCAGTCTAGCTTTTAGAGAAATCCACTCTGAATCCCTTCCCACAACATATAATCTTCAGTAATATGTCTATAAATATTTACTCTGAATATTCAACCACTCTTGTCGGTTTGAAAGATCTGCACAAAGGGAGAATTTACGAAAAAGCAACAGACGAAGACAGGTGGTGTAAACAACAAATGGATGTATTAGTATAACGCTCGGGAATAGAGAAAGTCTTTCACGTTTCGAGCCTACGCTCTTCAAAAGAAAAGAACACAGAAAGAAACAAGGAAAGAAACAAGGAGAGAAAAAAAATGTGTAATGGTCAGCGATCCATCATACAACGAGCTCTTTTCGATTTCCGTCTACCAAATCCACTCACAAGGCTTTGGTCGGCCCGAGTATATAGTAGACGACACTTGCCCAAGGTGCTATGCAGTGGGACTGAACCCGGAACCATGTGGTTCGTAAGCAAGCTACTTACCACGCAGCCACTCCTGCGCCTATAAGGTAATTATTTTTAACATTAACATTAATATTTACTTACTAGAGTGGCGTAGCCTATGATTATTAGCCATAGCATTGTGTGCTATTTCTAAAAGGGGTAAAAAATAGACTTCACTAGGTTTAAGAAACAAAACGTAAAAGTAATTCATAAATTTTGCATGACTCTTTTCACCGGTTAAGTAACGTGTGAGCTAACATTTCTGTGATGTTAGCTATATAAATGTGGTTGTTTCTAATAAATTCCATTGAGGTCAACTTTGCTTTTCATCCTTTCGAGGTTCATAAATTAAGTACCATTTAAGCGCTAGGGTCGATGTAAATCGACCTACCCATACACACAGGTTTCAGACCTTGTGCCTATAGTAGAAAAGATTATTCCTAATAACGGCACGACGACAGGCATATTAATGAAAGAGACGTTCGATTTAGAAAATTCAAGGTAGATTATTTTACTGAAATGGATGGATGTTCTAATGTCTACACTCTTGATCGTCATGTGATAATGACGAAACTAGGAAAAAGTGCTGCTTTCGCTTGGACTGGAAAGAAAGAAATGAGGAAGGAACTAAAGTTAGTTGAAAGAGAAACTTGGAAGAAACTTGGAGAAACTTGGAAGATGAAGTAAGATATAAATGTGTGTGTGTCTGTGTGTCAGTGATTCCATTACTCGATTCCTTATTATTTTATTGCTATCCGCTAGAATATAAATTCAAAACATTGTGGGATGTAATTACGTACTTGAATAGTTTTTCTGTCGTATCCCTGATTCAGCTCCCTCACCGTCACTTCATGATGAAGCATTTCATCTGAAAGACATGTATTTCAACACAACTTCTTTATCAATGGTTCCTAAATGTCTCCTATGGAGTTATTTACTAGTCCTTTGGCAATTCTGCCTATTTCTTAATGTTAGAGAATTACGTAGTAGTAGATATAACCTTCTTGATCCCCTTTAAAATGTTCCATAATAAAATGCAAATAATATTCACTTAGGATAAGACAGATCTGCTGACAAGATTGAAAATTTGGGCTTCCCTCAGTGTAATAAAATCAATTTGACAGTATTAAAAGATATTAAGCTATATGCCTTTATCAACACTTATTTTCCCGATTCATGAATCCGAAATATTTTAACACGTAATGAGACAGGCTCTCCGAATATACAATATGTTTCCGAAAGCCTACGTTCTTTCCTTGCCAGCAGCGTTATATTTCCCTTCCTTTTCTGGATTTTTAATAGGCACATCTTTTACATATGTTGCCATAAAATACAGAATTGGTGAATGTCGACAAAATATAACCAATATTTAATGGATTTTTCATTAAGAATATAGAAAGCTGATTTTTACAGGATAATGTGATATAGTTTGTTGATTTCAGAAAAGTTTATGCAGTTAGACTTGCAGCTATATGAATGATGTTGTAAGGCTAACCGACCAAAATCTTGTCGTTTCGCATCATCGCCATAACTGAAGAATGCGAATCAATACGTTTATCTCTCCGGTACTCAATCCACCTTTCTGCAGGTAAAAACATGTTTAAGTTACTTCTTAATAGAAAGGGACGGACATTGGTTTTTCTGAAAGCTCAAATACACTGGCAAGCAAAACTGGAAAAGTGATGAGTCTTCCATATAATACATTAACAACTGTATGTAAAAAAACCAAGTTTTTGTTTTAATCTTATTAGTGACGAAAGTAAGTATACAAAGCGCTTTTTAATCGAGAATAAAACCTGGGGCGTTCACTTAACTCGTCAAGATCTTACTTTGTGTTCTACATAATTATGTTAATAATTGCTCTTTTTCTCAATAGATTTTTACATTTACTTTAATAATTTCCGGAATCTGAAGCGGGAATCTGATAAGCTTTAGCATGACTCCGCTCTATAGTTTAGCAATTTAGAAATTATAATGCGGAGTGTTTTTATTTATTTCTGAAACAGTTTCAGATTTTTCTAGATATACTTTATAACGATGACACAATAGAAAATTTATTACAGTTGACAACGATATGGTGTGCGGTATGAAGACATTTTCCAAAGCATTAAAATATGTAATGACGTATAGCAAAATAGCTTCAAACTGCAATTGAGACCACTTTGTGAACGCAACTCGAAGGAACATACATCCTTTTATTAATTTATGTATAGAAGAAGAAAAGGATGTTTTAAGCTCCTGTAGAAAACTTATTGTAGTAAATTATTACCGAATATATCATTTCATCAGGTAACTAATGGTGAGATTTCAAAACAGGACTGTGTAGGATATAAATTATAAGTCAGCTAGTTGAGGAGGTACACCTCAACTTAATCACGATGCCGTAATCAATAACAGCAATAGTCTATGATACATCTATTTCTTTCAGATATTTCCCAAAAGACGTGTTCCAAACATTATGTATGCATACATATATACATATATGTGTCTGTGTGCATTATATATATA
>NC_068992.1:55305630-55314216 GCF_001194135.2 Octopus bimaculoides
CTATATATATATGCGTATGTATGTGTACACACACGCACACATACATATATATATATATATATATATATATATATATACCCAGTATGACAACTCAACTGTAACGCACTCGTGGTGATTTCATATATTAATGGCTTTTTTTACTAAAAAAAAAAAAAAGAAAAGAAACACCTGCACAATGATCACACAACAATAGATTTCTTTTAGTTTCAAACGTCAAGTTCTTTATACGAGTTAATAGTAATCTAAAATTTATGATCGATATTTTTTGACCATTAATTTTATAAGCAATAAAAAGAATTCATTGCATCGAGGAAGAAGGAATCTATTTCTCTTCCTGTGAATGACTCAATAATCCTTCACATACATCTGCTGTCTCTCAGATAACAATTAAATCATGGCAAATAGCGCACTAAAGGTGTACACTTTTTATATAACATATACAGAAGCCTGACTATAGAGACAAATATAGCTATAGTTGTTTTATTATTAAAATGAAGCCAACCACCTCAATCACTGTAAGGTTTCACTGGTACTGTCATCTTTATTATATTTTTGAATTCAACAATCTATTTTCCTGATACACTAAATCAATCTTATGTGAAAAAGTGCAAAAGTCAAAATAATTATTTCCTATAAAATGTTTTCGTTTTGTTATATTATTATTATTATTATTATTATTATTATTATTATTACTACTACTACTACTACCCTGTTCGTCTAAAAATAAATCATCAGAGTTTAGTTCCATTATTGGAATAGGATCAATGACACACAAATGTCTTCAATCTCAGTTCGCGTTATCTAGTATTGCTTTTACCGATTGTCTATCCGAGACAATTACAATGAATACGTAGATTAGTGGATCTGCATTTTCTTTCAATTCTACCTTCAACGATACAGCATATTTTGGTTCAAATTTGTCCGACGTACGTTTCTACAGCATAGTAAACTAGCAATTACATTTGCATTCAGCTCTTTTCTACTACTTAACATTCTATGCAACTTTATTCAAAGTCTATCCACTGATGTGGTCGGGAGCAACTAAGTGTATGTAGGCTTGGCTAACGTTCTTTTGCTAGGTTAATATAGCTATGTGTGAAAAGAATGTGATGAGAATATTTGAAAATCTGACAAGACTATAAAAACGGCAACATGGTTGTCACTTTTATACCCATATCAAGTTTCTAAATCTCTTCACTACATTCTTTAAATTTTTATAGAATCCTAACCAGGAGAAAGTAACTGGATTCAAAAACAATTGCTAGCTTTCTGTGCAGTAAAAACGTACGCTGGGCAAATTTGAACCAAAATGTGGTGTGTAATTGACTGTAGAAATAATAAAAATATAAGCAGATATATAAGAACATACGTGAAGCATTTAACGCAATTCTTATTCAAGGTAGATTATTTTACTGAAAAGCGTGGATGCACTCTTGATCGGCATGTGATAATGACGAAGCTAGGAAAAAGTGCATATATATACATATATACGACGGGCTTCTTTCAGTTTCCGTCTACCAAATCCACTCACAAAGCTTTGGTCAGCCTGAGGCTATAGTAGAAGACTCTTGCCTAAGGTGCCACGCAGTGGGAATGAACCCAGAACCATGTCGTTGGTAAGCAAGCTACTTACCACATATCCACTATATATATATATATATATATATATATATATATATATATATATATATATATATATATATATGTGTGTGTGTGTGTGTGTGTGTGTGTGTATGTATGTATGTATGTATATATATATGTATGTGTTCATATTAGTACATACATCAGCACACACATGTGTATGCACACATGAAATATTGATCTCAGAGTTTGGCACAAGGCGAGTAGTTTTGTGTCAGGGGGTAAGTCGAATACGAGTCTAGGGCATTTATCCCCCATGAACAATAACCACCTACCAAGGACAATTACTCCTGAATGCAACAGATAATGTTTTAAATCTCCTTGATATATTAGAAAGTTGGTAATTAACCAAGGTGGGTAATTGTCTTAGCGGGTAGTTTGTGTTACAAATTTTGGCAGTTTCTAATTGGGCAGCAGGTGTTTTGTTGCGCGTATGCAAATATCAATAGCTGACTCACTTGTTGTATGATAAGCATTTTTTTTCTGACAGGTTCAAATGTAAAAAGAGCCTAAACGAATTACTACGACAACAATACGGTTACTCGCAGTATAAGACTGACGATATAAGACTGTCTCAGAAACTAAATACACTTCGACAACGCAGTTCTTTGTGTTCTGCAAAACGTCTTGGCCAACCTATTCTTTCTATGTTATTTATTTCTCATTTTATTTATTATATATTGAATTTATTTCTTTTATTATATATTTTTACATTGATATGAAATATGTTTAATATGTTTGTAATAAAATATTGATTTTTTTTTTTTCGTCTTCTGTATTCCTAATTTTGTAAGTTCTTGTTTTCCGTTTTGTAGTAATCGAAATGTTTTGATACCTAAGCGAATTTTTTTTTCAATCTTTGATACAATTATATCACCATCTATAACATATAATTGAATTACGTAGGACTGCAGACACGCATATGATATATATATACATAAACACACACACACACACATGTGGAGGTATGTGTATATATATATATTTATATGATACGTACACTCATAATACAAATATGTAAATGTGTATGTGTATACATACAAACACACCACCCCACACACACATATGCATCTACATATATACTCTTTTATTCTTTTATTTGATTTGACTGCGGCCATGCTGGAGCACCGCCTTTAGTCGAGTAAATCGACCCCAGGACTTATTCTTTGTAAGCCTCGTACTTATTCTATCGGTTGCTATTGCCGAACCGCTAAGTGACGGGGACGTAAACGCACCAGCATCGGTTGTCAAGCGATGTGGTGGGAGGCAATCACAGACACACAAACATATACACACACACACACACACACACACATATATATATATATGTATATATATATATATATATATATGTATATATAGGCGCAGGTCTGGCTGTATGGTAAGAAGCTTCCTTCCCAATTACATGCTTCTGAGTTTAATCCCACTGCGTGGCACCTTGGGCAAGCGTATTCTACTATAGCCTCGGTGTGTTTATGTCCCCGTAACCTAGCGATTCGGCAAAATGAGACGATAGAATGAGTTCTAGGCTTACAAAGAATAAGTGCTGGGGTCGATTTCTTCGCCTAAAGGTGGTGCACCAGCATGGCCATAGTCAAATGACTGAAACAAGTAAAAGAGTTAAAGAATATATATATATACATGCACACAGAGACGCAAACACACACACACATATATATTAATGTTCCTTTTTCATTTCAAATTATGTAGAAGAACCATCTTATCATCTTTTGAAGGACTACTCAATAGCTTTAGTAAGTAAATTCCTAAAGCATTTACGAGCAGAATGTTGGCAGGGATTTTCGGGCTTCATCTTATCCACGGTTCTTGTGACGTCCTATACCCAGATATGCATCTATATATACATGTAGGCCGACAGGGCACAGAAAGTGTGTCAAAGCCAGCTAAAAGCAACAGTAGCATTCACCCTTAGGGCTAGCCGCATTTAAGTGGCAAATATACTTCACGTTGTCGTGCAGTTACTGTTTATACCTCGTTCAGAGATTTAACATATATATGTATGTATATATATATATATATATATATATATATATATATATATATATATATATATATATATATATATATATGCCTACATAAATAAATATCTACATGTACGTGTGTGTGTATGTGTGTGTCTCTATGTGTGTGCGTGCGTGTGTGTAGATTTGAGACACTTTAATATAATGGTATAAAACAAACGAAATTATATAAAACTATTTGTAATAGGAAATATGTGGTATCTAAAACATCGAAAATCGTCATTATAATAGTAATTACTTTCATATTTCTTTTTAAGTTTAATTTAATTTTTTTTTATTGATTGCTTTATTTCTTTCTTTTCCTATTAAAGATATCATTGTATATTGAAATCCATTCTTCAATTACTGCAGCAGCAGTAGAAAGAAGGAAATACCCAAAAGTTAACCTGTCAGCCGAAATTCCTCATTTTTTCCGCGAAAAGAAAAATAGAGATACAAAAATAATTCTATCATTATTAATTATGATTTTGTCTGACTAATCTTTAATTACTTTCATTACTATCTGAAGTAGTAAAATATATAAGTATATATATGCTTGTAATCATATTTTACTGCTGCAGGAAGTATCTGGGAAGCATTGGCATTATCGTAGTTCTTATTGTTTTGGCTAACTTAGTTTTGTTATTGTTATATCGGCCCAGGCTGATTTGTTCTTTCTCGGCTTCACAGAATCGATAAAATAAAGTGCTCTTTATGTTTTGAATTCAAATCCTGCAGACTTAATCTTTGCTTTCCATCCTTTTCAGGTCGATACATTAACCTAGGGGGGATTTACTCGAATAAGACTCGCCACAATTTTCAGGCATGGTGCCTAAGATGGAAACAATTATTATTAAACACCGATATATTCCGTCTAGCGTTTTCCTTGTGGTTGTTATAATTGCGTTCCGGCCGTTATAAACATTGACTTTTTTTTGTCTGACATATTAGGTAACTGTTCTCATCATTTTGAATCGAACCCTTTATTAAATCCATGGCTGTGAACTTCAACCATTTCACAACCATATTTCTGTCGAAATATATTGTCATGCTACTAATAAATTTTGAAAATAATGAAGAATTTAGTAAAAACATTATCATTACTTAACTGGTTTTTGGATCTTAAATTTATATGACATTTTAATGGAAGATTTTAATCTAAATCACTTTTAAAACGAAGTTTGTACATAAGATCAAGAACGGTCTCAGACGGGTTGGTATCAAAACGTTTAATTAGGAAATGAAAAGCACTAATCCTACTGCCATAAAATACAATCAAAGGTGAACCTAATCCTGATTAAGCTTATTTATTTATTTACTTATTTACCTATCTATTTATGCATATGTTTGTTTTTAAGCATCGTATATTTAGAACCATATTACGTGTATTCCATTTTGACATGTTAAGCCACACACAGATTTGTTTCTACTGGTGATTTTGTGGCAACTTTTAGCCCATCAAGAAACCCGCTGGAGACATTCTGCGAGTTAATGTTGATCATAGGACAATGACAAGATCAAAATTTTCATTAACAAACAAAATGACATAACTAACTACTCTTTGACGTTTATTCTGAAGTCCATCAATCTTGCTACTTTTATACTACTACAAACCAGTACAAAAAGAAAATATATCTATGTGCATGTTATTGACTTGTTTTCGAGAACTTAGGCAGAAAGTTGACTTCAAAAGATAGATAAATATTATAGCATACACTAAAAGTAGAAGGTTAACCACTAGAAAACTGAACATCTTAAGATATAGTAAAGTAGACGGCCAGCTAGAGGAAATATTTTAGGGTGGTGAGCTGTCAGAACCGTTAGCATAGCGGTATTTTGTCCGTATTTACGTTCTGAGTTCAAATTCTGCTAAGGTTATCTTTGCCTTTTATCCCTTAGGGCTCGATGAAATAAGTTCCTGTTGATCACTGGAGTCGATGTAATCGACTGAGCACCTTCCCTGAAATTCCTGGCCTTGTGCCAAAATTTGAATCCAATAAAGAGTAAAGTTATTTCATTGCACATTTTCACTATCTTTTTCTCAACTCATGCCACCTCCGGTTGAGCAGACCTATGATCAAAAGCGTTCCTTTCGTGTCAATACCGTCTTTTTGTATATCAATGACTATTTTTCAATGTGATATTCCCTTTAAAAAAATGCAAGGTATGAATCAGGAGAGATTTGGCTGCAATTTTTAGCATATATTTTAGAGTTAATTATTTATCTAAGAGGTAATAATTTGAGTACTTACTTTACGTGTTAACATACATTGCCCTGTAAATTTCTTTTATATTTATTTCAGAGTTGTTTAAGGAATATTTCAAAATGTGTAGCTCTGAAGATGAAATTATAATAAATTTATACCCATAGCCTGTTGCGTCACACACTTTTCATGCAACGAGCGAGTTATAGTAAGAGTAAGATTTTATTCATCACAATACTGCAGGCGGATGAAAACGCTGACTTATTTTACAGCGATTTACAACAACAAACCACGGTACCTGAGCAAAGCCATCAGAGACAAATAGTCAAACATTTACTGTCTTGAACACAGACAAGACTCAATGCAGGAGATATGATTAGAACGCCGTTTCTAATTAGAATAATTTCGATTTAAGCGTTTAAATATAAATATCACGTTTTTGATAATTAAAAACCGAAGAAATGTAGTAACGACAGGGATTAAGAACTAATGTAATACAAACACTATGCTATTAAATCCGGGCGAAGAACGGTCTATGTGTTCTCACACATTGGAACATGTTACCATCTGGAGGAAGACAGTGTGTTATGGTTAATATCGAACTATCAAGTATCAGTTCCTAAACTACATTAAGTAATCCGATGTTAATTACACAGATCTACGACAAAGACGTGCTAGACACCTTCTCCAAAAGTGTTAACACAATGTCCCATATCGAACAAATAAGAGCATTTTGATGCAGTCATTGCCTGAAAGGCCACTTGAGGGTATTTTCTGCTCCAAAAACAATATTTTAAAGATTTTATGATTGCGAAAACATGTTTTAAAAATCGACCACAAGGAAAACGATTACTTCAAAAACAAACCAAGGTCACAGATTAGTTTAACTCCGGTTCAAAGCTTTTCACTTCATCAACACCGATCCAATACTCTTGAGAAAGGCGTGAACGTGATTCTTCCCCCATTCTTTTACCATTCTGTCAATTCAGGAAGAAGCCGGTGTGATGGATTGTGACAATAACGTCCATATAGGATTTCATCGATTTAATTATGATTCCTCTCATGATAATGATTTTCATTAAGAACTCGGCTTTAGATAAGTGATAATCATCTTCATAAAGTAATACAAAAATGAAATAAAAATTAATACCAGGAAATCAAATTTCTTCAACGATTCAGAGAACTAAGAGTGGTTGCAACTTGGGAAATATTAAAATAAGTGAAATAAGTGAATTTTGAGAAAGAAAATTGTTTAAAACTACGATACGAATAATGAAATATTCTTTACAAAATTTATTAATCGGGACATCAAACTTCTATAATCAATGTAACTTTATACCCTATCAGAACGGTATCATACTGTAATGAAATATGTTCAGATTGCCAGGGTTCGCAGCAGCAAAATTGAAGAAAGATTAATAGATTAAAGTCACGTGTACGAAATTATTTAATAAATGTTGAAAGATTATCCATCATACAGTAATCCTTTCAAGGTTTTCTGCGCTCACTTTAGACATATGTTATTTACAGTTTCTATCGGAGGTGGTTACAAACCAGATGCAAATTTCTTCAAGGAAAGCAAAGCAGTTTACCTCTACCTTGTAATTTTATTTGTTTCAATCACAAGATTGCGCCTATGCGTTTTGTTTTTCAAGTCTGGTACTTATCTGTCGGTTGTATTTGTCGAACAGCTAGGTTATGCGGACGTAATCAAACCAACGTCAACACAAAGAGACACACGCAATATATATATATATATATATATATATATATATATATCCGCACACACTCATTTATATTTGTGTATGTATGTGGATGTGTTCCTTTCTGTGGAAGAGCGCAAGCTCGAAACGTTAAAGATTTTTCACTTCCTGAGCGTTAAACTAATACATCTGTTTGTTGTCTACACCACCTGTCTTTGTCGTTTGTTTGTTATATATATACGCCACGACAGGTTTCTTTCTCTATCTACCAAATCCACTGACATGGATCTCGTCGGCCTGGGGCTGTAATAGTTACATCATTTGCCTGAGGTGCCTTCAGTGTGACTTGACCCATGGAACAGCTAGTCCAAATGTAACTCGTACTCTCACAGTTTGTATTTCTGGTATAAGTTCAACATCTATATAAATACAAGAACACTATGAGGGAAAATTCACAGTTGCTAATAGAATATCAAGAAATTAATTAACTTACACGGAACTCTTAGCTACAATCTATTGAAGTATCAAGCAGCACATTTCAGTATAAGACACGAGCACTGGAAAAGCATCAGTGTTTCAGTAACAGAACTACTCCACCAGAATGCGTTAAATATATGCAAATTAATGTTGCCACTTTAATAAACACTTAACAAAATAGACAGTCGCTAAAGGCAGCAAGTTCACAGAACTATTTACACGCCTGAATAAATGCTAATTGGCACTTCTTCCGGATCTTTAGACACTCTATTGAATTTCCGGTAAGTTTGACTTTGCCGTTCACCTTCTCCGGATTGATGAAATAAGCATGTGTTGAGCAATTGGGCCGATATCATAGCCTAGACGCTTCCTCCGATTTTCAGGCCTCTTTCCTATAGTATGAATGATTATTGGCAGTCGTTTACAACCGTGCAGTGCTATAAGTTATGCTACATTGATTTACATATAATCGTTCGTCAAAATAAGATTATTGTGTAGCATATACATATATATATATATATATATATATATATATATATA
>NC_068992.1:55314226-55315567 GCF_001194135.2 Octopus bimaculoides
AATTTATTTAAATCGTTATATTAGGAAAATGTTATAAAATTTTGAGTAAAGTAACATTCTTTTGGGGGAGATAACCGGTTTCGTATTTTCTTTTCAAATATATCAAATTTCTTAACCGATATTGTATCATCTCTTCGCTGTGGAGTGAAATATGAGAGCTCCAGTCATTATACCTCATAATTATGGGATAGAAGCAATTCAGTTTTGGCTGGACCAATATCCGGAAGAAATACCAGAAAGGATCAGCAAAGAATTCATAATTGAATCGGTTGAATTCATCTTACGAAACAACCACTTCATGTTTGACAAGACGTTCTATCGATAATAATCCGGAACTGCCATGGGCATTAGGGCGGACCCGGTCATTGCGAACCTAAGAATGGTCTATCTGGAAATAAGAATATACCAGGAATCTTTATCTACCTTTGGAAACCCTCTTTCCCAATACATAAAAGAAACTTGGAAAAGATTCCTAGACGAATGTATGTTTCATCCTCTGGAATGAAATTACAGACAAACTACTGAAATTCAAAAGACTATTATTCTCAAATAACGGACGCAAAAGTGAAGAAATGTGGTCGATCAAATTGCGCAACATGCCCAAACCTTCTAGAAAGATCAGAATTCCTCCTAAAAGAGGGACAAAAATTCAAAATCAAATCTGACTTTACTTGTGCCTCAGAAAAACTGATTTATGTTATAAGATGCTTGGGCTGCCACCAAAATTACATAGGCTCCACGGGATGGCCGCTCAGACGCAGATGCACTCTACACCGACAGCAGATTGCATTCTCAGAATACAGAATGACACCCTTTAGTGAACACATTCAGAAATGCGCAAAGCAACTGCTACCACAATTTGTAATCTTTTCTCTTTATCAATATGCCATTGGAACACCAACGCAATTTAGATTAAATAAGGAAACATACTTCATTGAAAAATATAAGCCAAAACTTAACAATTTCTAAGATTCTATGCTTTCTGAACCAAATCATGTTAGATTAATAAAACCTAGTCATTCCTAACATTTTTTATTATCTCCCCTTATACCGAAAAATACTTCACTTCACAGCGAAGTGATTACACAATATCGGTAAAGTAATTTGAGAAATTTGAAAATAAAATACGAAACCGGTTATTTCTCTAAAGACAATTTTACTTTACACAAAATTTTATAACATTTCCCCAACATAACGATATAAATATATTCTTTAACCATACAACACAAGTCTTTTGCAGCTTTTTGACTCTATTTTGTCTTTTATACATCCAACCACGTTCTTTCACATACCAACTCTATCACATGTATATACATATATATATATATACATATATATATA
>NC_068992.1:55316031-55325014 GCF_001194135.2 Octopus bimaculoides
TGTGTGTGTGTGTGTGTGTGTGTGTGTGTGTGTGTGTGTGTGTGTGTGTACAGGGTGCGGTGAATAAACTGTCGTCAAAACTGCACAAAAATGAAAATAACTCAGAACACAGACATCTCATTTTACTAGATACATTTACCAAAATTACATAAAAATATCTTGAAATACTATAGAATAAATTAATTGAATAAAATTGTCATTTGCTTTAACCGCGGCCTGCAGACAACTTCGAATTCTCCTGCAACTCTTTTGGACGGTCTCTTTGTTTAACTTGGTGAATGCCGCCATAATCTTTGCCTTCAGTTCATCTTTGGTGTCACAAGGAGGTTTGAGGGAAAGACTATATGCATGTATATTTTTATTTTTCAGATTGAGATGTTTGAACATCCATTTACAGGCAGATACATACACAAAGACACACACATCCAGATACATACACAATCACACACACACACATAGATAGATAGATAGATAGATAGATAGATAGATAGATAGATACATACATACATACATACATACATACATACATACATACATACATACATACATATAAATGAATAGACAAATAGATACATATGTGTGTGTGTGTGTTAACACGTTCAACTGCACCTTCAAAAGAATTTTTAATATGTTGATTTGTTAATATTGCCACTCCATATTAGAAATAGCAGGAAACATCTCTACCTTCTGGCGTTTCCTGCCTCTGAATAACTATTAATACTGGATTTGTGTAATATCTATAATTTTCAGGCTGGGTGGTGAATGATGGAAATGAAAGAATGATGAAGTGAATGCTTCAAGATGCTTGGTTATACACCTTTGCGTTTGATGTCAAATTCCTCATTGATCAATACTTGTTTATAAGCTTCTGGACTCAGTGGAAATCACATGCGAGAAGTACAGGTACCGATAAAATAAATCGTTTTATCTCTTCAAATACGCGCAATTTTGCCAAAGTCAGATGTCGTTAAACCAGACCTCACATAAGAGTATTGATGGGAAGAATTGTAAGAGTATTAAACGAAATCCCTTGTCATATTTTTTTTTTTTTGTGTTCAAACAGCCATCGCCTCCTGGTGTGGTAGATTTAATCTACCGCACACCCTAAAGCCACGACATACTCCTTGAGTGTATTTACGGAGTCCATTGGGGTTATGTCCCATGATTGTGGATACCTTCATCTTCACTCATAGATTTTGAGGCTTTAAAACTTTGCCTACAATATTTTTGATGAACAACACTGTATTCATTTTACTAAATTTCCAAAACAATGGAGAATTTAATAAAATAACTTAGTCGTTATTAACACGGTCTTTGGTACATAAACTAACAAGAAATTGTGATGGAAAAGCTTAATTTAAATTACTTTAAAACAGAAAGTGTTTCCCACTTATAGAGTTAGGAACGGTCTCAGTTGGTTTGTATTACTGCCATACCTTCATGACTAAATGGTAAAAATAGTTATATCATTTTATACTCCGAGTTCAAACTTTGCATGGTTTGAAGCTTTCTATTCATTGATAATTCACAAATATGTATTGCTCAAGCACTTTATATTTAAATCTAGAAAATAGTTCCAAACACATTTATGACTTTCTGTCAATGTTAGAGATCTTACCAAGATCAAATGTGACTTTGTATCTTTGTTTAATCTTCAAGTATCAGCGGAGAACTGAGATCGATTTTATCATTTATTCACTGTCTACCTTTTTCTGTGCGCTTATGTCTATATTTTAAAATAAGTACATATAATATTATGTTGGGTACACGTAGTCTTGTAGAAGCCGCAAAGAGGTTTTCACAATGAGACGTATGCTGTCACTTCATTTCTCCGTGAAACATGTGAAAAGATAAAGACACAAACATAAATATATTCGGTGAATTTAGGCACATCTCATATATTCAGATTTCAATTTCCGTCGACAGTGATTTTGAGAACTCTAGCTGAAGTTGATGAAAAAAGCGTCTGTCAAATAACTGATGCGAATCAATCGTTTAAATCTCTCGTGTTGGTTTGTACCAATGTAAGACAAACATAAAGCAGTAATTTTGTGAAATGCCAAATGAATAGAAAAAAAAATCGGTTAAGTATGAATATATGGAAAATAACAACAAAAATTTTCACAACGGGAGAAAATATTGAGTATTGAGAATTCACAATCAGGTAGGCACATATGTTTGTTTCCAATGTATTCACACACACACACACACACACACACACACACACACATACACAGAGTTACACACGCGCAAACACACGAACATATATATATATATATATATGTAAAGATATACGAGTTTTCTGAGTCCCTTTATTTCCATGAAGCTGAGAATAGTGTTAAGAAAAAGTTTATTTATAGATGTGAAGCTATTTATGGTTAATTAAGTAAATAAATAAATAGATGAATAGATAGATAGATAGATAGATAGAAAGAAAGATAGATAGATAGATAGATAGATAGATAGATAGATAGATAGATAGATAGATAGATAGATAGATAGATAGATAGATAGATAGATAGATGTGTATGCATCTATATACATATATATGCGTGAGAATGTATGTATGTACTTGTGCTATAGAAGCAGAATAACAAAGCGAAATATGAAGAGAAAAGCAGGAAAACAGAAAAGTGAAGAGAAGGACAATGTAAATGAAATATATAAATAAAAGAATGGGCTGTCCTTAAGTTTCTGACAAGTATTGACATCATCACCGTCATTATCACCAATTTCATCTCCATCATTATCCTGGTCCCCTACGAAGTGCTGAATTTTTAGACTGAGAATGCATCTGAAATTTGAATCTAGTGAACAGTAAGTTAATGCTTCAATGCCTTGATGTGTAAAATTTAATATTGAACAATTAATTGAGGGAAAGGTAAATGAAAGGATAGGCGGACGGAGGAAATATGGAACTAAATAGATATGTGAAAGAAATATTCTAAATTTGGGATTATTTGGGATAAGAATGATAATAATAATAATAATAATAATAATAATAATAATAATAACATAATAAAACTTCGAAAACAAATAAAGACAAACATTTATCTCTGAACTTGAGGCGCTCGAGATACGAAAACAAAAATAGCATACGGTCAGAGACGGTGTTCTGCCAAAAAGTTAACTCTGAACAGGGAGACCCCCTCTCCTAATGTCGCTGCCCAAGCGACAGACAAAACCAAAAGAGAACAGTGGAAAGATGACGATTACATCGAAGTTCTTTATGCAGTCTACACTGCAAACTTATACCCGAGAAACACGGGGATAACAAGAAAAACGTACTAGATATGGAGAAGAACTACTGATACGAGGGAAGATGTCTTGGAGAATACTCTGGCGAATGTCCCCCGTTTTACCCTGCAAAAATATTAAACTATTGTAACAGAATAACGAACTCTGATGCGTATAAGAAGTTCAAGTATTTTTTCAAAGGTTATATCACTAAGAGTTATATAGAAAGAAAGGATTGTAAATAGAAATAGAAATATCTTACGTTGAAGCCTTCGCTTCTTACAACGGCATAAAGAAACATATTAATGTTAGACCTTCGTTGATGATTAATAGGCGAGTTTTGTATTTGGAAAACATTTTCAGTTCTTTGAAAAAGGAGTGTTTTATTGCTTCTGTGAATCTTTCAATAATGCAATAGTCACACGCGCGCACGCACGGACGCTTGCACACATAGAGACAGACAGACAGACAGATAAATGGATAATTATATAGATATGTATACACGCAAACACACAGATACACACAGAGACATATGTATCTTCTACAAGCTGACCAAATGAGAAAGTTTAAAACATCAAAGATATAAATATGTACGTGTTTATGTGGTTGCTTGGCTTAGTGGTTAGAGTGTTGTACTTGCGATCGCCAGATCATGGTTTCAATTCCTAAACCGAACACGTGGTACATTGTGCACCTGTTCAAGCAACGTCGATTTGATGGAGGGAGTGACCTAATGTACAGTACATACATCGAATCACTATAAACAAATGCTTTCTGGAAGTCGTTTACGCGTGTGTCCTTCATATATATGTATACACATAAATGTATACATATATATATATATATATATATATGACGGTTTTCTTTCGGCTTCCGTCTATCAATTCCGCTCACAAAGCTTTGGTCAGCCCGACGCTATAGTAGACGACACTTGCTCAAGGTGCCATTTAGTGGGACTGAACCCAGAACCATGTGGTTGGGAAGCGAGCTCCTTACAAGACAGCCATGTATTTGTATATGTATGTATATATATATATATATATATATATATATATATATATATATATATATATATATATATATACATACATGCATGCACGCACGCATGCATGCATACATACATACATACATACATACATACATACATACATACATACATACATACATACATACATACATATACAAATGGATAATTCGAAATACCGATTTATTATTTTTAGCGCACTTACAACGTAAACTTATAAGCTCTGTTTGAAAAGTAACGAAAATGGTTACACAGTTGCTCGCTTTCACTCCCCGCCTCTCCCAATTTTATCTCTTTCTCTTTCTCTCTCTTAGTCTCTCTCGTTCGCCCGCTCACGAAATGTAGAAAAAGCGATTTGTATGGTCTTTTTCTATGATTTTGCAAAATCTTTCATCTGAGAGTAATTAATCATCTCTTAGCCTCTGAGAGAATACTAGCTTTCTCTGATAGAATATTGCTAATTATAGTATATTTTAAACCAGACATAAATTTGATCTAAAAATAGCAAGCAAAACTCCTTCAAATCGCATCATCTCACATTGGGAAGAAAACACTGGATAATTAGTTACTATATGCAGTATGTCTGAAAGAAATATATGATTACAGATCTATTCAATCAACACTCATGGTATGCACCTCTCCCTTCTTCCGCATGTATTCTACGTTCCTTGTCGGATAATTTTGATAAACTTCCTTTAATAAACATTCGTTATAAAATCTTACGCGTACGAATTGCATTTAGCTGTTTTATCTTTTTAATGAACATATTGATTATATTCGCTTTAAGCTACTGGAAGGTCATTACTTTAAAATGTTGGTTTGTGCCCGCTCTTACAAACAAAACCAGTAAAATTACATTTTGCTTAGAACTAAATATTTACGTAATTTATGATGTTTTAGGGAAAAAAGTTTAGCTTTTGACAGTGTAAGATCGTGACAAGTTATCAAACACCGTTTAAAATATATTCAGATCACATTCGCTGGCAACGTTGTTAAAAAAACACATGAAAGAACACGACTCAATTTCCGATCCGCGAAAAAGAGGAGCCTTTGTTTCTTATCGAGTGATGACCTAATTTACATAATTTATGGTAATAATGTGACGACCACGAAGAAAACACTAAAAGAAGCTCGATTAATTATTTCAATGATGCTGGTATGACAGTAAGTCACTGACCGTAGTCTCACAATTCCTCTGCAGGTCATCGGATAACGGATGTTCAGAGAACAATTTGATTTTACTTAACAATGTAATACTGGCAGTAGGAAAAATATCTCGTTGCCTAAGGTAGAAATGACTGTTACTGCTATCATTGGCTATGTTAATAAAATGGGTTATGGTGGATTAACAGATTCTATACAGCGTTGTTCAAAATATACTCAGTTTACTCTCATCTGGGTCGACTTGGTGCTTTCTTCAAAATAAGGAGTTACTCAGAGACTGGTGATTGATTTAATCTATCATACACTATAAATATTGATTTCAAATTTTGGCACAAGGTCAGAAATTCGGGGGGAGTGGAGAAGTCGATTCTCTCGATTCCAGTGCTCAACAGGTACTTATTTCATTGAAAGGACGAAAGACAAAGTCGACATCGGCGGAATTTGAACTCAGATCATAAAAACTGACGAAAATGGCACCAAACAGATTTTTCATGGTGTGCTAACGATTTCTCCAACTCGCCGACTGATAGATATTAATCTCAAATTTAAGCACAACACCAGCACTTTCGAGGGTGTGGCTAAGCCGATTACATCGACCTCATTGTTTAACTGGTACTTACTTTATGTTAGCGAGACCCGTCCGACCCACCAGCGGGTCGTTTATCAATTTCTTTTCGTGTGGATTTTATGAAGAGTATGGTATAGTATAAAAATATTACGCTGCTCATATTAGAATTAATAAATATATCGTATTGGGACGCTGCGATAAAAAGTAAAATGTGGCTCGGGAGCCAACGTGTTAATAACAAAATCAAACGAGGTTTTCGAAACACATTAATATATTTATTTAAGACTCTGTACGTTCTGATTTCACAAACTCTTTGCTTTTATCCTTCCCCGACAGATAAAATAAATAAGAAGATACTTGTCAATGTGAGGGTCCGGTTAATCAGTTATATGCTATTCCGTAATGTATAGTTGACTAGTGTTAGAACTTAATTTAGTTAAAAGTAAATGAGTAGGCAGCCTCATCTCACTGTCAGCAAGGAGGTAGACATTTTTATTCACATAGCTGCTGTATGCTATGGCGTCTTCCAAGAAATAAAATTTTGGCTAAGTCTACATATTTCTAAAAACAATTTTGTTGTTTAATCTCACTTCAGATTCCATGTTGTTCAAATAAGATTGTCAACAATACAATATTATCCAAATCATCCTCGCTGTTTGAAACGACAGGGAAATATTTAAGGGAGATTTAACTGATATTTTTAACAGATCATGCATTTTGCTAGAGGGCTTCTCTCGTATCTGATAGGATCTTATATAAGGTCACTTTATGACTGTAAGCAAATTATAATCTGCGAACGTTTGCATAAAGTTAGTACACGGTTCCTTTACAGTAATCTGTAAAAGAATCACATACTGAGATTATCTTATCGAGGTAGATTTAACTGTTCTCACTAACAGATTGAGCTTCCGGGTAGAGGTTTCGCTTGTGATAGATGCCACACTTAAAAGTACTTCATAAACG
The DNA here is from genome assembly GCF_001194135.2 of Octopus bimaculoides. Taxonomy (NCBI): domain Eukaryota; kingdom Metazoa; phylum Mollusca; class Cephalopoda; order Octopoda; family Octopodidae; genus Octopus; species Octopus bimaculoides. The sequence goes on from NC_068992.1 coordinate 55,322,988, forward strand.
TAAAGAAACTGTAAACCATATACGAAGTGAACTTCGAGTGTTGAATTCAAATATTCGTAAAGGTCACAGTAAAAACATAACTATAGAGTTAATTATAGATCATAATATATTGAAAATATAGGAATATACTTAGAGTAATGTAGCCGATTTTATCAGGTTGTCTCGTACGCTAATTCTTTTACTAGCTGTAATGCATGGATTAAGAGTGAGTGTATCACAATAGTCAACTTACCGATGGACATTTTACTCAACAATGTTATATTCAATGAGAGCAAGTTAGTTTTCTTTGCGAAGGGAACCTTTAATGATAGTTGTTTAATCCCATATGTCCTTTTGTTTATAAATCGGTGAAATGTGGTTGAGGGAGAATTTTGTTTGTTATTCTCCGTAGGTCGAACAATTGCGTAGAATTACGAGCATTTCGTGACCAATAATGGTATGTGTGTGTGTGTGTGTGTGTGTGTGTGTGTACATATTCTTTTATTTTTTTACTTGTTTCAGTCATTTGATTGCTGGAGCACCTTCTTAAAAGGTTTTAGTCGATGAAGTGGACTACCCGGGCTTATTCTTTGCAAGCGTAGTACTTACTGTATTGGTCTCTTTTGCCGAACCAGGGACGTAAATACGCCAGCATCGGTTATCAAGCTTTTGTCGGCTCGAGATGTCATGCAATGGGACTGAACCCGGAACCATGTGGTTGGGAAGCAAGCTTCTTACCACGCCTATGTTTTTATGCATGTACATGTATATATATTTATACACACTTTTATTTTGTTATTAATCCACCCGTGTCCGTCATTGAGCGGTGGCTATCCTAGAGCACCATCAACTTCAAGGGATTAGTCGTACATATGAAACGCAGAACTTAAGTGTAACGCTTTTTCCATCAGTCGCTTTTGTCGAATTGCTAAATACCAGCAGTTAGCAATTAGTCGATGTCTACAGTTGTGGTAATAATAATCCTTTTCTACGATAAGCACAAGGCCTGAAATTTCGGAGGAGGGAGCCAGTCAATTACATCAACCCCAGTGTTTTACTAGTGCTTAAGTTATCGACTCCGAGAGGATGAAAGATAAAGTCGACCTCGGCTAAATTTAACTCAGAAAATAGCGACCGCCGAAATCCCGCCAAGCATTTCTTCCAGCGGGCTAAAGATTCTACCCGCTCACCGCTTTAGTTGTAGTAATAATAATAATAATCTTTTCTACTATAGGCACAAGGCCTGAAATTTTGAGGGAGGGGGTAAGTCGTTTAGATCGGCTCCAGTCCGCAACTGGTACTTAATTTTCGACCCCGAAAGGATGAAAGGCAAAGTCCACCTCGTTCGAATGTGAACTCAGAACGTAAAGACAGACGAAATGCCGCTCACATTTTGTCCGGCATGCTAACGATTCTTTTCTATTCTAGGCACAAGGCCCGAAATTTTGGGGGAAGGAACAGTCGATTAGATCGACTCCAGTACACAAATGGTTTTTAATTTATCGACCCCGAAGGGGATGAAAGGCAAAGTCGACCTCGGGAGAATTTGAACTCAGAATGTAAAGACAGACGAAATACTAAGCATTTCGTCCGGCGTGCTAACGATTCTGCAAGCTCATCCCCTTCGTTGTAGTAGTAATAATAATGCTAATACTAGAAAGTATAATGCGGTCTTAGTAGGGGGTGAAATATCACTTTAAATTCATATGATGCATAGAAGACGAAAACAAAACAGAAACAAGAGAAGAAGTCTGAACAGTATTAAGATATTGGAAATTGATATATAGAGCAGATTATGTATTTTCTTTCATGTGCAAAATGTCATGCATTGGTTAAATGAGAATCGACAATGTTAATCCCTAGATATTGCACCTCAATATAGGGATTTAGCGAAATACAACTGATATATTCCACATCGGATATTTATATGAATACATATACACAGAGAAAGATAAAAACATCCATATACATATATGTATATATAAATAAATATATACGGATACATATATATTCCAAGTAAGTATATATATATATATATATATCTATAT
>NC_068992.1:55325472-55327673 GCF_001194135.2 Octopus bimaculoides
CCGATTTTGTTTAAACCCTCACAATTCGTGAAATCTGTTGCGATATCTGACGCCTTTGGAACTAAACAAAGATAGTGTTAATAATATTATGGAGTAAAAAGCGTCCTGGTTCCTCAAAACAATTTGAATTGAAGAAACAGAACAACAGAAGAATTATATCCTTCAATCAAAAGCCACATTTGTCCGGTCCCAGGCAGAATCAAAACCCTTGGTGCCATCATTGTGGTTTCAAGTTGCATTCATGCAATGAAAGAAAAATGGATGCAGCTTCTTTTTTTTTTTTAATCCTTTCCTTCGGACACTCGTTAGTCGAAATCGACCAGTCACCATCACCATCGTCATCATGACCATCATCAACATCATCATCATCATCATCATCATCATCATTTCTGTTTATCACAGGTTTTGTTGGAGCTCCTGGTGAATCTTACATGCGTAGCTGACTTGCTACCTGCGGCCTACGGTACCATGCTATCCATTCTTTTCAGCTAATATAATACTATTTATTATAAAGAAGGTGAGAATATTAATATCCATAAACAGACCATTAAAGCTGTATGACGAACGGCGAAAGATTTTGATAGTTAATAATAATATATGATATTATTATAGCAAAAACAGAAAGCAAATGTGTGTATTTGTGTGTTTATATATATATATATATATATATATATATATACTTGCAAATATATATATACTTGCAAATATATATATACTTGCAAGGGGAGAGAGAACAGTATGTGTTTGACTTAAATAGTCAACGTAACACCACTGCACAAAGCAATATAGCTGCTAATGTCTTTGTAAGTCTAAATTGTTTCTCCACCAATAACTTTCTATCGATCAGAGACTTTAGCATAATACCTATAGTTCAAGACAAATGGCGATACGGTCAAATAGTACGTGTATCATTAATTGGAATTAACCGATCGATGATGGAAAGAATTGGCTAAACTGATATTCTTTAGATTTCAGTGTGTATCCTGTAGAATTTCGTGCGAAAAGTGTCGATAAAAATATATCCAAATCGCTGGAATTAAGAAGCTTAACTAAAAAGAACAGAATGTTTTGAGATTCGGTTAACAAATTGAAGGGTGACACGACATAAAGATTTAGCGCTTTGTTATCTTATTGTTTGAATGATAGCAGCAGATTATTTTTAACAACATATTTGTGGGTGTAGAGGCACCGCGCGTGTGTACGTGTGTGTGTGCATACGTTAAGAAACAGAGACAGACAGACAGATTAGTACAATCTGAGATGCGGGGGGTAAAATTGCATTTTGTGTCTCACCTGAGATTTATGGAAAGTTAGCAGCTCTTAGCTTCATAACCCGGTCAGAATTTATGTACTGGTAAATATATATATATACATATACGCGCACATATATATGTGTATTCATATATATGTATGTATATATTTATATATATATATATATGTATATATACAAAAAAAGCAACTAAACATAAATGCAAAACAATTTGTAAAAATAGTACTCGAATACCGCAGGTAGAATAACATGCTTTTTTATTAAAGCTGCAGAACGTCACAAAACAGTTACTCAGAGTTTCACGTTTCTGTTCATCGGACACTTGTGATCGAGACATATACAATGGGGTCTGTTTGTGTCTGTTGCTATTTCACAGCACATCCATTAACATTGCATATTCACTTCATGATAATTTATAAATCTTTACTCTACTTGGAGTCGAGCAATTTTTCCCAGTGACGGAGAATTTTTTCGTGTTTGCTTTACTCCACATTATCATTTGTATACTCGACAAGTCTTAATTTCATTTCACCATTGCAATTTGTCTCTGTCGTTTTTGTTTCTATTCAATCCTCTGTCTTTCTCTCTCTCACTGCCTCTTTCATTCTCTCTCTCTCTCAGACTCTCTGGCTGTCTCTGACAGTCTCTCCTTCCTCCTTCTCATTGAATCATTCACATAGTATGTTATTTCTCTTCTTTTATCTATATATTGTACGCACACTTTCTTTTTTTTAACCCTCTCAACAGATTCTTCGTCTGATTCTTCCACTCATTTTCCAAAGTTTTTTTTCACTCCCTGCACTTATTATACAGAAATTTCCTAGCTTCGATCTCTCTCTTTCTCTCACTCTCTTTGTCTCTATCTATCTATCTATCTATCTATCTATCTATCTATCTATCTATCTATCTATCTATCTATCTATCTATCTAT
>NC_068992.1:55327730-55328270 GCF_001194135.2 Octopus bimaculoides
TATATATATATATATCTATTTCTGTTATTTTTCCATCCATTCACTACGAAAAATACCGAACGCCACTACAGACCAGTGTGTATTTTGTTGTTCTTGTTCTCATGCTTTCATCTCCTTTATCTGTTTTCTTTTTCTTTGACCGTGATTATAGTCTCGCGACTCCGCTAACTATTGGCTATTTGTACTCAGATACTCTCAATTATTCGGTCTGTTCGTCTGTCTTTCTGTCTCTCTTTCTCTGGCTCTTTCACTCTCTGTTTATGTATCTCTGCCCTTTTTTTTATCTCCGTCTCTCACCTCCTCTCTCTCAACTATGAATTCTCACCTCTCAATGTAACCCTCCCCTCCTCTCTCTCTCTCTCTCTCTCTCTCTCTCTCTCTCTCTCATCCATGAACTCTCAGCTCTCAATGGAAATGTTCTAATCTATTTTAATTTAAAACTTTTTTCTCATTCTGCGACTTCTGCTCAACACAATCAAACAATACATAAATACTTACACGCACACACACACACACACACAGGCATACGCTCACACACAC
>NC_068992.1:55328280-55331287 GCF_001194135.2 Octopus bimaculoides
TATATATATATATATATATATATATGCATATATATATATGCACCTATATAAATACATTATATATATGCATACGCATGTATGCATATATAATTTGTCTCTCGTATTATTATTTTCTCCTTCGTGTTGACTTTATTGTTTTAGTTTATAAATAGTGAAATAAATCTAGAAAAAGACTCCGGAAAAGCAAGAGAAGTGAGGTAAGAAAATATTTTCAATTATTTGTCGATATGAAAAACCAAATGAAATCATATAGTTATTTTCATGTCATATATTGGGAGCTAAATATTTGTAAAACTCAGACTGAGATTTTTAAAAAATGTACTGCTACGGAGGAAACATAATTTTGACATGTTATTATTATCATTATTATTTTTGTTGTCGTGGATGTTGTTGTTTTTGTCGTTGTTGCATGCAGATTGTTTATATGGATTTAAATTATATAAAGTAACTTTGAAATATAAATCGGTGCGCGTGTAAGTGTGTGTGTTTGCGTGCGTGCATGTGTGCGTGCATGTGTGTGTATTATTTCTATTGATATATTTCTACGCCACAAGGTGGACATGAAAAAGCATCAAGAGATATGAAATAAATTGTTTTTACCGATAAAAAGAGAAACGAAATTTCTAAATATTTACGACGTAAACAGCACAATTCTCTCAAGTAAGAACAAAGCTTCCAAACTGGATGGAAGAAATTCTAGGCATTGCTTTGTTATACTGCAAGACTGTCTGTGTATAGGTGTCGGCTCCATGATCAAACTTCAACTTTTACCCCATCCAAGAGGTTTTTTTAACCCCATATTCTACAGCTATTTTTATAGCTTTAGCTACGGATTGACCTGCTGTTAAAAATAATTTTATGCATTTCTATTTTATATCACATTATACATTGTAGCCTCTGTAAATAACGCCAAAAATCACTCTTGTTGATTTTTGCGAATTAGTTATTTGACAACAGCAAGTATTGACTTATTTTCAAAATTATTTGCTTCATACACATTTATTATAATACATTCAAATCGCTAGTTGTTCCATTATTTACATATCTTAGTTTGTATCAATAATTTACATTTATAAACAAATTCTAGATAGTTCCTCAAAGTTGAAAAGCTGTAAGACTCTATTAAGTAAAAATATGTAAAGTCATGTTTGTTTACCACTAATCAATGTAGGCTATGGCTATATTTTTGTGGTACTTCAACGAGGTACAGAACAACACGGCTGACCTGAGAATCGCGCCAAAAGTATACCTTCCTTCTGAGTGAACTTGCAAACATATAAACTTCAGTAAAGGCGATAATTCAATACATGATTGCTCGACCACTGCATCTAAAGTGCTACTGTCGTTTATGGCTTAAAGAAAATAATGTTTGGTGATCCAAAAATCCTGACTAGGCACATGACGTAGATATCACTGGGGACAATTTGGCTAACATGGTTAATACTCTCTCGTGACAAGTTATCTCCACCTAGCGGCAAGCAAAATATCGTTAGACAAGAATCGAGAGTTACCAAAATTTCTGCTATTTATAATAACACAAGACAACGAGACTGTTTGACCTTTCATTGGATGTTTGTCACATAGAAGTCGTACGACAGTCAGTCTCACAAGGCAATGGGAACTTAGATTTAAAATTATTCTCTCTAAACAAATATTCTGACTAAAATTAATATTTCATAACTCACTGTAGATTTTTAAGCACGCTAGTCACCAACTCGTACATTTCTATATTCCACGCATATCTACAGCATATTAACAAAGTATATACTTTATAAAGCATTTACAATCTCCGAGACAACGTTCAAAACGGTATAATCAGATTTAGCAGTTGCTAATCTTAATGATATTTCTAGTTCTCATTATTTGTTACACAGTGCTGCTATTATCAAGAAAGAGTCTCTTTCAGTAGCAGGCCTATTGAAATTATTTCACCCAGTGTGAAATAAATTTCCCGTTCAAAGAAAGGATAAAATCACCGGAAGAACTTGATCTGCATATTATTATTTTGCATTCCTAAAGTTCACTGCGTTGCTTTAATTTTGTTTTCTCTTAAATGAAAATGAACATAGTGACATTGTCCTTCGTAAAAAATTATGCATCACGTGGAAGAGCGTCAGTCATACGCAGTTTCACAATAACGCTTAGCGTCCATCAGAAGTTTTCTTCTCGTCAAAATTTGACTATTCATTATTTCAATTTTATGAATCTTTCTTGATTTTTACGTCTTTAAGTTAAAGCAAAAACAGCAAATCCATTAGAGAAATTCGTAGTTACAACGAGTCAATTCATCGCTTTATAAAAAGGGTGTATGGGGGAGGGCAGTTTTGATTGTGGTCGGGGGTATGTTTTAAGCATTTTATCGGTTGCAGAATTCAAGCCAGTTACTAACAATATAACAAAACATATTTTGTTTAAGTCAAGACAGTTGTCGGAGTACGTGGTCGCTTGCAGTGGTTTTTATGTGTGTACGAGTTTGTGAGCGGTGCACTTGTGATTGTGCGTAACACAGAACAAGAGTATGCATGTTCCATTTCTGTCTTTAAGTGTTCTTGTAAATATATTCTATACATATATACATATATATATATATTTATATTCATACATACGTATATGTATAAACACACAAATACCACACACACACACACACAAACACACACACATATATATATATGTATATATATATATATAACTGGCTCTCCGTCAATTACGACGACAAGGATTCCAGTTGATCCGATCAACTGAACAGCCTGCTCGCGAAGTTAACGTGCAAGTGGCTGTGCACTCCACAGACAAGCGTAACCTTAACGGAGTCTTCAGGAAGATTCAGCGAGACACAGACTTTGATACGACGGGCTCATTGAAATACAGTGGACTGGAGCAACGTGAGATAAAGTGTCTTGCTCAATGGCATAACGCGTGACCGGGAATTGAGCTCACGACCTTGCGATCGTGAGTTGAATACCCTAACCACTAAGCCACGTGCCTTCACACACACACACACACACAC
>NC_068992.1:55331846-55334450 GCF_001194135.2 Octopus bimaculoides
TGTGTGTGTGTGTGTGTCTTCAAATCATTCTAGAATCAATAAACATAGTTTTAAATCGCTAAAACGTCTAAAATAGCAAGATAATATAAAAGTGCACAGGCATATACAAAGACATAAACTTCATAAATATAATGAATGTTTAAAATATTTATTCAAAAATATGTATAAACACGCATAGTTTCCAAGTTGTATAAATATATTTAACAATTTAAGACAATATATATTCCGATATATAAACGTTCAGTATGAATTAACATACAGTGGGTAATTATATATGATATGATGTGTAATATCATAGTTTCTTACTATTTTAGACATTTTAGAGACTTAAAACTATATTTATTGATTCTAGAATGATTTGAACACAAACATATATATCAAATCTTGTGTTGGATATGCAGTATTGTTCCTGTGGTCTTCCACCCTTATGTCTCCATTCTAACTATAATTTGAATTCTAGCTCATGCTGAGCACTTCAACTCTAGCCTGATTTTATGTACTGTGCGTGCGTGCGTGCGTGCGTGCGTGCGTGCGTGCGTGCGTGCGTGTGTGCGTGCGTGCGTGCGTGCGTGCGCGTATGTACGCATGCATTTAAGTACTGAAAATTGTAGGCAGCAGGAAGTATGAAATATCGGGCCACTATATTAAAAGTATTCATTTCAGAAAGCAATATGTCATCTGAGAGAAATGATGAATTTCTAAAAGAATACGTTTCTAAGAACGGTTTATTCAATTTGAGGTACATATGTCCACCGACGTACTTGTGTAAATAGACGCTCGTCTTCATTGTAAATCTTCCGTGTCGTTAAACATAACTATTCATTTCAGAATATGTGATTTTCATTGGTTTGAAGGAGACAAACATTGGCATACACATAAAATTCACGTCCTTACTACTATCTAATGATGCATAATATATTACCATTGGTGTAAATATTAGATTCTTACATACATAACTACATACGTACATACATACATACATACATGCATACATACATACACACATAGGTATATAAATATATATATGTATATATATATATATATATATATATATATATATATATATATATATATATATATATATATACACACATATATATATATATATATATATATATATATATATATATATATATATATATATATATATATATATATATATATATATATATATATATATATATATATATATATATACATATACACACACGTGTATATATGCATATATTAGTATGTATATATATATGTGTGTGTGTGTGTGTATATATATGTGTGTGTGTGTATGTGTGTGTATATATATATATATATATATGTGTGTGTGTGTTTGTGTGTGTGTGTGTGTCTGTATATATGAATGGTTAAATGCTTTTATGAACGTATATATTAATATTAGTTTGTATATATATTTTCCTCTCACCACAACGATTGTAATACCATTCATTCCCTTTCAATTTTGAATTACGGAGTAGAAAGCGGAGTAGAAAGCGGAAAGCGAATCGCTTCGAATCCTCAGGTGAAAGAGTCATACTTACATAATTTCGACAAGTTCTAGATTTCTATATATGGAACAATTTAATCTGCTAGTACCATGAAACAAACTTTTCTATCAAAGCTTTTTATCCATGTTTGGCTAATGTCCAAATTTATGTGAAAATAAATGATAAAGCGTGAAGCTCATTCGCTAATTGTATGCATCAGCTTCATCCCAGTCGTAAAAATTAGCAATGGTTGTGGTCTGTATTCTAAGTAAAGTTTTTTCTTCAAAGGTTATTGAGATAGCTGAACCTCCGACACATGTAACAGAAATAATCCCACATAAGCCTGACATTAAGTGCATGTATGTTCGAATTATCGCACGCACACACACACACACACACACACACACACATACACGACAGGTTTCTTTCAATTTCTGTTTACCAAATCCAGCCACAACACATTTGGCGGTTCATTGCTACTGTAAAAGACATTTATCCAAAGTGTCACTGATGCATTTGGGTAAGTCTATGCCTGTATCATCAGACAATTGCAAAAAAAGCTTAAAAGAAAATCAAAACACTGCAAAAATCCAGTACAAATTCTTCATGGTTCAAAATGTTTCTTACTTTTTGCTCAACCTGAGTTATATACGTCAGGTTAATAAGGGTACACCAGGCACATTAATGACAACTTTATGTGTGCGACATGGTGATCTCACCTCAAGATAAACAGCGCATGACCTTGCAGGTAAGGCCTGATTGTTTTAGGATGTTGAACGAAACACCCATACTTCGAAAGGTGAATTATCCAATCCCAAAGAACTCCTTCCAACACATGGCTATGATGTTCTCTGACTACTTCTGCTCGTGATCAGAGATGCATATATCCTCAGCCACTATAGGGTATGCTCAAATGGTTAAAGTCAAACATATGACCAACAAATCTGTGATATTGAACAGAATACTTGCTGTATCTTTTATACCAAGACAAAACAATGTTATTATTACTATTATTATTATTATTATTATTATTATTATTATTATTATTATTATTATTATTATTATTATTATTATTATTATTATTATTATTATTATTATTGAGTGAGAGAGCAGAGCATGCCATCAA
>NC_068992.1:55334460-55334807 GCF_001194135.2 Octopus bimaculoides
ATCAGATATGCACATATCGTCAGCCACCAAGCAACATGCTCAACTGGTTAAGGTCAAACAACTGACAAGCAAATCTGTGGTATTAAGCAGAATATTTGCTATAGCCCATCTGTTATACCAAGACAAAACAATATACATGGTAACACTTCCAATCACTTAACATGAAAAGCCATGAGAGCCACTGCCTGGAATTGCAATATATAAAAACGTCTGAGACGTTTACAGAAATTGTGTTTTACATATACCACCGTAACAAGTAAGTCATTGCACCTGACTTTGAAACAGTGTGTGTGTGTGTGTGTGTGTGTGTGTGTGTGTGTGTGTGTGTGTGTGTGTGTGTGTGTGTG
>NC_068992.1:55335483-55341503 GCF_001194135.2 Octopus bimaculoides
TAGAGATTTAATACTACACTGAGATACTAAGATGCTAAACTTTTGATATACGTGGCATAGATGTTGTTCGATGACATCCTATATGTAAGATGTGCGTTTGCGGCCTGCTTTTGTTATTTTCTATCAAATGAACAATAACTACATTTACACAATGCTGCTTACGTAGACATGGTGAGTGGAGGCGCAATGGCCCAGTGGTTAGGAAAGCGGACTCGCGGTCATAGGATCGCGGTTTCGATTCCCAGACTGGGCGTTGTGAGTGTTTATTGAGCGAAAACACCTAAAGCTCCACGAGGCCCCGGCAGGGGATGGTGGCGAACCCTGCTGTACTCTTTCACCACAACTTTCTCTCACTCTTTCTTCCTGTTTCTGCTGTACCTGAATTTCAAAGGACAAGCCTTGACACACTCCCCGAGAATTACGTTAAGGGTATACGTGTCTGTGGAATACTCAGCCATTTGCACGTTAATTTCAGAAGCAGGTGGTTCCGTTGATTGGTTCAACTGGAACCCTCGTCGTCGTAACCGACAGAGTGCCGTAGTATATACAGACATGGTGAACAGATTTGTGCACGTATTCAAATAATGGCAGACATAGAACTGTGTGATTGCTCTGTATTTGTGGGCGTGCACGACAGCCTATTTTGCTTATGCGTGTACGTACGTATGTGAATACATGTTTGATTTTGTGTGAATATGTGCGTTTGCGTAAATAGATGCATACATAAGCATATCTATAAATATTCATGTATGATCCTGTTTATAAGTGTCAGCATTGTAATACGACTTATAAGAAAAGAATTCTGTTTTTTTTTTTGCTTGTTAATATTTACACACTCTCTACATGCACAAGAACATATGTGTGCATCTGTATGTCCTTATATATATGTGGGGCGTGTATACATACACACACACATACATATATATATATGTAGGTATGATTATATTTATATGTGTATATATATATATATATATATATATATATATATATATATATATATATATATATATATATATATATATATATATAATGTTTCTGGTGTGTGTGTGTGTATGTGTGTGTGTGTGTGTGTACAGAGAATGCGTGAGCAATGGATGGCGAAACGGACAGAAGTAAGGCACCAGTACAAACATGTTTATACTAAACATATAAACATACCGTTTGCCTTGTTGCGAAAAGTAGAGACTGTTGTTAAACCACCTGTTTTTCTCTTTGTGACCAAGATAACAGAGCGACCTGACTATTTTCAGCGATTTTATTTATATATATACATATATTTATTTATTTATTTATTTACATATATATATATATATTTTATTCTATTTCCTCAAACAGTAAATCCTGGTTTTACTCACCGGAAAAATATAAAAGAATGCCACTTTTGCCGGCTTAGATTTGTTTATGCTCTACACAAATGCGCGTATTGAAAGAAATCGCTTTTTGCCAGGTTGCTTAAAATCATCTGCTTTTTACAGCAGGAATTTTTACAGTATGAGTTACTACAATGTATGCTCGGAAATCTTACCATGCATCCTTATTAATTACGGAAATGAAACGTTGTATTAATTAGCATTAGAGATTTCAATCCAGGCTCTCTCATGAAAATTTAGGGTAAATTAATTTGAGATTATCCTAGTTGTGATTCGTGTAAGCGACTATAATCAACATATCGATCTATGCTCGGGTGATTAATAACGCAAGCTTCATCAGATGTAGCAATAAAAAAATATCTCCTAGAACTTGTAAAATTGACACCCTGTGTTTTTGTTTCCCCCCCCCCCTTTTGATATTTAAAACCGCAGATTGAAATGCAATGTAACTCTTTATATCAGCGTAAAACAGTAATGTTTCATACACAAACACACACACACAAACATCCACACACACACACAAACATACATACATACATACATACACACATACGTACGTACACACATACATACACACATACATACATATATACATACATACATATATACATACATATATACATACATACATACATGCTCATACGTGCATGCATACACACACACACACACACACACACACACACACACACACACACATGTGTATGTGTATGCACATATTTGTATTCATTGCGACTGTAGATCTCATAGTCAAAAGTTGCCCGTTGAACTCTTTTATACGAAAGATATTTTTAGCTAAATTTATAGCTTTAGCTGCTTCGAGATCTATAATTCGTGAACAAGAGTAATTTTACGTTCCCTCAAAGTTTGTAACATTTTATAATATCAACAATACATATATACACATATGCAAACACAAGTCCTTATGTATCATACTTTACGTAAATGTCTTCTTGAAAGGCAAGTTACTAATTATTACTGCGGTATTCTTCCAGACATAACTTCTCATATCAATGTGTTCTGTTTAAAAACACATTATATATATATAAAGATAGATAGATAGATAGATAGATAGATAGATAGATAGATAGATAGATATCGGAGAGACATGAAAATTGTCCCGGCAGCTAGCGAGAATGCAGATGCATTTCAGTGTAGCTCAGCTTTTTTAAAGCGTGTACTCACTACCTAGAAGAGGTTTATCGCACCCGATATAAAGGAAACAGTAAGTAAAACTTTCACCACTATTATGAATAGCCGCTCTGGCTGAATAAAATCCGTAATATGCAATTGAAGCAGTATTAGATTAAAATAAGCATCTATGTGCCATACTTACTGTAAATACATCATTTAAAGGCAAATTAGTGGAATATTCATCAATAGATAACTACTATTACGCATGTGCTTTGTTTAGAAACACAATATATATTGGAAGGAGACGAAAATCACTCCAGCAGCTGCCAGCCGGAACGTCAGGTGCATTTCGTCGTAGGTGTGTCTGATGATTAAAGGTATGTACTCACAACATAAATGCTTGAACAAGATTTGTTACATTCCATATATAGGAAACATGGAATAAAACTTTCAACAGTTTTGCGAGTGCAGAAATATTTGAACAACTGAATGGTGGTTGTGAATTGCGAGATTTGTTTGATTCATGGTCTGTACCAAGTGAATAGCTTGATGATAAAAATATTGTGGTGGCAGGGCTGTAGTAGTATTGGAGAGGGAAAGGTGTACAGTGAAGTGCACCAATTTGGAGATGGTGGCAGGAAAGTAACAATGAGGAGAGAGGAGATTATTGCGTGAGACTCAAAAAGAGAGAGAGTGTGTGTTTGTGGCCTATCAATATTGCTGAATTGGGGTGGACATTTTTTTTTTAAATCAAGGAGAGAGAAATGGAAATTGGAAGAGAAGAGAAATGAGGAGAGATAATATCGTTAAAAAATAAGTGAAAGCAGATAAGTAAACAAAAGAAAACTGATACTAAAGATTGCGCAAATCTCAAGTTAATGATATTTGATACTACTCGCATTATCGTCACTATTACCATCATAACCATTTATTTGGAGATATTGAACCACTTGATCAAGAATAGCTGTAAAATATAAATTGAATGAAAAATAGAATAATGAGTAAGATAATTAAAGTATAAAAATATCAATAAGCATTCAAATAACGGGAAAGGTACATTAATGACGATCTACAAGCTGCTAAATAAATAAAGTGATATATAAATGATTCAAATTTAGTATTTTTATAATAATTATTATCGCATCCATTATCAGCAACTTGTAAAACTTCCTGGGCCATTAGATCAGAACCGACTGTAGGAGCGAACTTAAATGAAAGATAAATTAAGGAATTGATGATACTTAACACATAAATCTTAATTACAAACATCATCATCAACAACCAGAAGATAACTATTAGTCCATTAAATCAGAAAAGATTCCAATGAAATTTAAAGTTAATGAAAAATGCTGAAAAGCTATATTATAGGACTTAAGGGCTGATTTTCTTCCGGTAATAACATTAAACAGATGAAATATTTAAAGCGTTAAGAATTTGAAACATTAAAGCAGAATGAAAAATTAAGACCCATATTTTAAATTTTTAATGTTGTTTGACAAAATTAGTTTGCCTGGAGTCAAAGAAAGAATAGGACTGTAAAACGACAATTTAATTTTAAATTTAAATACTTTTATGATTTGAATATTTTTTTAGTTATCAAAATATATAACTCGGTTAGTTGTCAGCCGCTAAATAATCAGAAAAATCATTTTGAGCATTAATGATGAGAATAAAAGTATGCAACACAAGAGGATGATAAACTAAAGATGAGGAAACTACGACAGAAACACAATCGATTATCATATTATTAGATTATCATATCAGAATAACTTATTTAGTAGGAATTGTAGTTGTTGTACCTACATCTACTGGAAGCCGAACACATCTAACCAGAAGTCACTAGCTTCGTACGTCTGGGAAATGAAAAATAAGCCGTTATATTTACACGTAATTTGGAAATTTGGAAAAGATTTATATCGTACTCGGATAATAAGCTATGCACACCATAGAAAATGTATGCATTCGATTTCGTATGGTTCTTCTTCCGGATAAACAGTCTGACCTTTTTCATTACGCATGCATAGGATTTTCAATTTATACAAACATTTCAAATCTATTACCTACAATTAACAGGAGCATGCTAATCTTTCAGTTCTGCATCCAATATAAAACCATTATCAATTTTAAATTCTTGACTGCGTAATTAAATGTCATGGTTATTCCTGTAACAGTGTTAATTATCCATCAAAAAATACAATTCATATTTTCAGCTTCTCCAGTAGCTCCTGTAGGTACGCTTTTCATATCCACCGCTAAACCTATTTAGTTCATACTCTATAAACGGGGCCGCTTCTCGTAGCATAAGCAAAGGTCTTTTTTTTTTAATTTTTCAAAAGGATAGAGCACACTCGATTTCCACAGTTAATCGTTACAAGATTTTGAGCGGATATATCTGCTTTGCACATTCGGTGTTAATACCTGTAGATTAATCATGATCTATTATGACAATTCACACACACACACAAGCACAACACACGCAAACACAAACGCGCGCACACATACACACACAAAAACACACAAACACACACACACACATATGTATACATATTCTATTCTTTCAGTATACCACTATAGAAATTCTCCAAGTGCCCATAGCCACTTTATTCTGCATAATTAACCGTTTTCTATTATCCCTAGTCCCTTTCATCTTTCTTATGTATTACGATTCCCCTTTAGCAAATATTCCTAAATTCATTCCATTTTTCTATACGGATTCGCATCCATACATTCCTCCCATAACTTTATATAAATACAATATTCCACAAATTATATATACTTATTATATTATTCTATTTAGTCAGGATTGTCGCAATTGATATCATTTTATATATTTCTTGCATTCTTTTAAAACTAGATGATGAAACACAATTTCAAATTCCAATACTTTTTTGCCAGATTTTACTCTGACCATATGCATATATATATATATATATATATGTATATATATATGCATACATATTGGTAATTATATATACATATGTATGTAATATATATTTGCATGTATATGTATCTATGTATGTCATTGTTCAGTTTTATTTAAAGATTTCTTGCAAATAGAGAAAGAGCCGGTTTGTAGCCTAGATCCAAGGGA
Source organism: Octopus bimaculoides (assembly GCF_001194135.2). Lineage (NCBI taxonomy): Eukaryota > Metazoa > Mollusca > Cephalopoda > Octopoda > Octopodidae > Octopus > Octopus bimaculoides. Next base: position 55,341,076 of record NC_068992.1, read on the forward strand.
CCCTCATTGAAATTTCAACATCAACAACAGTCTATTTCCTTCAAAGCAAACTTTGTTTACATATATCGTCATTTGAATTTCCCATACAGCGTCTATAAAAAAAGCTAGCTTTATAAGTTCAAAAATTACAAACAGATTTGTGAATATTTTTGTTTGTATGGGTGAATATGTACGTTTGTATGCTCTGTTTTATGCATGTATTCTCACGCATATAGTTTCATATCAAAACATGCTCATATATATTTAAAGGATAAGCTTATGGAAAGTTTTACTGATTTTTACAGTTCCAGTGATGGATTAGATCTGTAGTCTTTGAATTAGCTTTCTCCTTTCTGGTTTTGAGAAGCCTAATTTCTCAAGATTGGTATTTAGGTAGTGTGTTACATATCCCAGGGTCCTAAGTATGTATGTATGTATGTATGTATGTA
>NC_068992.1:55341513-55343374 GCF_001194135.2 Octopus bimaculoides
TATCTATCTATCTATCTATCTATTTATCTATCCTTCTATTTATCTATCTATCTATCTATCTATCTATCTATTTATCTATCTATCTATTTATCTATCCTTCTATTTATCTATCTATCTATCTATCTATCTATTTATCTATCTATCTATGAGTGTGTGTATGATAAGTTCAAATATACAGATATGGAGATAACTTATTCTCAAGCGCAGTATAACGTATGTTCAGCGTGAATAGGACATTATCTTTATATTGCAGAAAAAATACGTCAGCAGCCAATTGAGAATAAATTATCTCCATATATTTCAATACATTTCAACACTTCCTACAAAGCAAACTTTGTTTACATATATCGTCATTTGAATTTCCCATACAGCGTCTATAAAAAGCTAACTTTATAAGTTCAAAAATTGCAAACAAATGTGTGAATAGGCGGTTTAATTTAATGGTAAAGCACTTGACCGGTAATCACAGAGATGTGAGTTCGGGTCTCATGGCTGGCCGCTGACAAATTTTTCTGCAACATAAGGATAAAATGTTGTTCATGGATTATTCTGCACTTGAGAACAAATTACCTGTATAATTTAATACATCTCAACACTTCCTACCAAGCAAATCTTGTTTACTTATATCGTAATTTGAATTATAATAAGTGCAACGTTAATGACAAGAATAATAACCAACAAGACAAATTGAAAAGCTTTATGGAAATTAATGGAATAGAGGTCACTTTGGCATTTCCAGCTCAAGGTCATTTTCAGATAATTAATCAGAGAGAAGGAAAGAGTTACCTGAAATATATGACAATATGAATTTGATCTCCTCATGATAACATGAAAACAGGTTTCTATCAAAGGTGAACACGAGATCAACCTCAAAATCTGAGGTTGAAATCCTATCGCCTACATTCTTCGCCATCTTTGTTATTGTTATTTTGCGCACGGCAATACTATAGTATGTATATCCGTTGTCATTCAGCACGAAATATCTTCAACATCTGTCGTTTTACTCCAATAATATACACTTTCATTGCTCTCAAAGGAAAAAAACTTCCTAGACCTCTTCTTAAGTCCAAGCTTATTACACGCTGCTAAAAAGTACTGTATCACGCGATGCAGATCCTTTTCAGAGTGAGATAAGAGATTCCGATCACCAGTGTAAAGAAGATCAAGAATGAGAGCAATGAAAGTTTTTATTACAGTAAAACGACAGATATTGGAAATCTTTCGTATTGAACAGCAACGGGTGTAAATGCCAGCATTGCTATGCGCAAAAGTTTGCAAAATAACAATAACAAAGATGGCAAACAATGTAGGCGACAAGAATTCAACGTCAGATTCTGAGGTTGATTTAGTGTTCATCCTTTGCAGAAACCTATGTTTCCTTGTTGTCATGAAGAGATCGAATGAGACCTGTGAACTTTGCCGGACACGCCAGCTTGAGAAGGACATCTCAAAGAGTTTAAAACTATGTAAAACTTTCGTAAGATCGATGAAACAGTGGTACAGAGCAATTTCTTGTTCTCTGTACTTCTTTTGAACATGTTCTGTTGAATTGTACCAGGGTTTGGCTGAAAGTCACATTGCGACTCAGTAAGATTGTCTGATACAACATTGTCTGGCAATCAACTGAGAAGTATACTTGGAAATATATCGCCATCAAATAACAACAGAGAAATCTCACGCTAGCTATCGCGTATGACTTTGAGTGCTTTATTATAAAAGGAAACAGGAATAAATTGAGCTCTACGTTGTTGTTCCTTGAAAAGAGTTCACCTCTATAATATACATACATATATATATATATATATATATATATATGTGTGTGTGTGTGTGTGTGTGTGTGTGTGTGTGTGTGTGTGTGTGT
>NC_068992.1:55343780-55348231 GCF_001194135.2 Octopus bimaculoides
AAAGAGTTCACCTCTATAATATACATACATATATATATATATATATATATATATGTATATATATATAATATATATATATATACGTGAATACATACACAACATGTATGTATGTATGTATGTATGTATCTATGTATGCATGTACATATGTATATATTCGTGCGTGAATTTATATATTTATAGATGTAGAACAGTGTCAGGATGCTTAGATCTATATTATTACAGTTTGATATCATTTCTCTCATATTGAAACATTATTTGCCTCTCTCTTAAATATCTGTATTTCACTCGGACTGTAATATAGTACATCTTTGGTTTGATTTATGCTCAAGAAACATAATCAGAACGCCTACAAGTATTCATGTTTGTGTTCAAGAATGTCATTTCTCTGTATGACGAAATTATTATAGCAATGTAATTATATTTTGGAATGTATATATAATGTATATATAATGTATCGGTTTCTATATTTACAGCAATATCAGTTGAATATTTTCTATAGTCAATATTTCGTTCACATTTATGTACAAAATGATTTTTCGTTACGTATCGTTCTACTTGCTCGTGTAATTAATTTTTCAAGCTCTATAATCACTCAAACTCACTATCTTGCAGTGGCTGAATTAAATACTTATTACATTCAGATAGAGATGCGTTTATTCCGTTTATTGCGATAATCGTAGCTTTAGGGACATCACACACTGTTGGTGAAAGAGAGTTAGATGGATATTGCTTTAGTCGCGCTATACATAGAACTGTTAATCATGTGTGCCAATTTCCAGCAAACATTGATTCGCATGGATAATCCTGGATTACGAGTCCTCGTTTATATGCTGTAAAGTTATTAAAAGAGCTGAACGTTCTACTTCTGTCAGACATTTTGACTACATTAAAAATATAACACGCGTAGACATGACTCTGTGGTAAGAAGCTGGCTTCCAAACCGCAAGGTTCTCGGTTCAATCACACTACTGTTAACCTTGGGCTAGTGTGAATAGTTATGGTACAGGGAAACTAAAGGAAAACTGGCATATGTATGTATGTATGTAAGTATGTATGTATGTATGTATGTATGTATGTATGTATGTGTGCGTGTGCGTGTATGTATATATGTATGTATATATCTTTACATGTTTGTGTGTGTCTTGTATTTGTTCCCAAACACATCACAGCCGGTGTTGGTTTATTTACGTTCCCGTAACTTCGCGGTTCGGCAAAGAACCAATATATTATATACTAGTATCGAACTTGTTCAATTAAATCTTCAAGTCGGTGCCCCAGGATGGCCACAGTCTCAAAATTAAAACGATAAATATATATAGAATTCTCGGTCATAAGTAAAAATATCCAGAAAACATTCATTCGCATGGATATGTGTAACATTAATGCTGGATTAGATATCCATGCTCGTTTACTTTAAAGTTATTAATCCAGTTGAACGTTCTACATTTCTCAAACATTTTGGCTATATGAAAACATTTCAGAAGTACCATCCTAAATTTTATTCCATTGATAACCGCAGCCATTAACACTGCCTCAACATCAGCTAGGCTGCTCCAGGAAAGAATCTTCAATGTGATAACTCGATCTGATGGAAATAATACACAATTCTCCTTCAAAATAGGCCTTAAATTATTTTAATGAACAACACTATGAAACATAGTTGCGTTTTTCTTTACACCTGTACAATACAGGAAACTTATGATCAAAGTTCTTTTAATTTTAGATCTAGCTGATTATCTTTAACTTGCGTCTAAACAAAAGAGAAACAGGAAACTGCATTTAACACGCACCATTTGTATTACGCATCTTATCGGCAGTGAGGTAGTGGAATCGTTAGCGCGCCCGCCAAAATTCTTAACGGCCCTTCAGGCCCTTTACTTACTGAATTTCAAAGAAAGCACGGTTGTCTTTGCCTTTCATTCCAATCGGAGTTAATAAAATAAATACTAATTAAACAATGGGATCGACGTAATCGATTTCGTCCCCCATAAAAATTGCTGGCATTGTGCCAAATTTTGACAGAATATTACACATTCTAAATTACATAACAAACTTTCTCATTACCGTGGACAAGGGAATGCCTGCGTATCAAAGCTGTAATATATAAACACTCTAAAATGTGTCTTGTTCGATGCACTTATTTTCGCCTACCCACTCCCCATCATACGCACATGCATACATATATGTGTGTATTTTTGTATGTATGGGCCTTGTGTATGGCTGAGCTCTGAGTACGATTCAAACTGAATCGGGTAGCGGGAACCTAGTTCGGGAGTGCCAGGTGTTTGAGGTGTGTGGAGTAATGCTTAGCCGCTACTGTCCCCTAATCTACTCTGACTGGGATTAGTAACACATGTCAGAGTCCCAGCTATGGAATAATTAGCTCTGGAATAATTAGCATGAAAACTTGCCTATCTATGCATGTGAAGACTGCATCCTGCGGACTCTGCAGAAAACCTTCGTGGTTGAACGGATGGGAAGACGGCTGCAGAAAGACATTGTGTAGTGTAGAAAGCAAAGAGAGACAGGTAAGACATTTTTGTCAAACACTGCACGTTTTCGTCCCAGAGCATGGATACGTGTAAACACACACTCCTCTTATGATACATAATATATGTGATATATTATAGATAGATAGATAGATAGATAGATAGATAGATAGATAGATAGATAGATAGATAGATAGAAACGATGTGGCTCCGCGGAGGTTCTATCTGCCAAGTTCACTGGCAGCGCCATTGCAGAAACACGCATGTAGCAGTCAATGAGCTCGAATTCAGAACCACATGAACGCGAAGACGATTTCTGAAACATAGAATACAGAATGAATTTAGTCGTGTTGTTATTCACTGGCAATTAAATTGTTAAGTGAAGCAAATTTATTTCAAAAGAAGAGAAGGTATTAATTATGTTGTTTTCTTATGGTGTGTTTGCCTGAAAGAGAAATACAAGTATTCATGGTTTTTAGAAAATGAAAATTTTGAACAATGACTTATTGTTGTAAATTTTCCCATCTTAATCTAAACCAAGGATGCACATTTACAAGCATTTCGACATTCTGAAGGCAATTGTTGAGAGAAAAGAAAATCAAAGCATTTGAAAACACAAAAACTACTGAAGTAAAAAAAAAATTATTATTATCTTAAGATTTTTATAAAAATATTCTTACGGAATATTAAACTCTCTATGTGTATACACATTCCATATGATATTTCTTAGTTTTATTCAAATGGGTAAGAAGATTCATTTAGGTCAGATGTGAAATATCACTATGTTGAAACTCTTAAAGAATTATTCATAGTTAACAGCACAGTAAGTACTATGTTAAGGTTTGTTTTCTAATTCATCAAAATACTTGGATGATATGAGAGGAAATAGAAAAAATTGAAATATATATATTATTCGATATATCAAAAAAAGCTAGATATGTTCTCAATCTCAAATAGGTAAGGTGATAGTACACAGCTGTATTCCAAAATATTTTGAAAAATCCTTTAATTCATATGCATTGTGCCAAGAGTAGAAAAGGTTATTGTGTATTATTATTTACAAAATCAATTTATCAGAGAATAGAACATCAAATTTAGGTAAACGTCACATATACAGCTTTCATACTTTTGGTAGTTTCCAAAATTGATAGGAAAAACGGTGCCTGCATTATGCGATACCGATCATAATTTCCATAAAATATTGTAGTTCCTTACACAAAGCAACTATAATCTTGGAATTCTCCAGAAAATTTGTGCTATCCAGTTATAATCTAATGAATCTTGCAAATATCTGAAATAAACGTCAAATAGTGGAGTGTGTATGTGTGTGACAGACAACCTGTGTGCCAGGATTTGTTTGTATTTCAACATATTACTCTTATTTTTACAATGTAGCACATACTGTTGAGAAACGGCTGCGTGACAGATTCATATTTTATCTAAATACAACCATTTTTGAAGTTCTATTTGATTAGTGAGCGGTTTGATTTTTGAGGTCGAAACAGATTTAACAAGAACTACTCTACACATTTAATAACATACAGAACTTGTTAAATCACTTGAATTTTATTTAATGGGGTGTCAAAACGTTTTCTCGCACGCCTGCAACCTGGTCATCTCAGACATTCATCGCTTGTCTTGCAACATATCGCCAAGTGCACTAAACATACGTTCACTGTAGCATATGAAGATCGCGAGCTATTCTATATGGTAAGATGAGAATATTTCTGGAGTGAATTTAAGATCACCCATATAACATACATTGCTATGGCTGCTTGTTTCGCTGGAGAACCGGTTTAAAAACTTGCTTTCTTTTCGGACAGACATCGTATAATATCCAAAGGCATCTCATTTTAACTACCATAATTTGACTGGATCTTGTTTCAAACAAATATAAACTTTAAATAAGTGTATTTATGTGTGCAAATCACAATCTGAGGAAAGAATAGACATCAGGTATAT
>NC_068992.1:55348636-55350713 GCF_001194135.2 Octopus bimaculoides
ACATGATGGGAATAGAATATATTTATATTTTAAATGGAATGGTGATTTTTTTTGGGGGGGGCGTTAAGATGTAGTTTTAGGTTTATCATGGTTATTTATGTTCCATTTAGAGATTTCTCTTTCAGAATTTTAAAAGAAAAAAAATGAAATCAGTCATGTGGTTTGAACTACAAGATTTCTTAGAATTGTTTTATGATTCGCCTTATTCCCCACAATATGAAACCAATGAGTTCCAATGTTGATATATTGTTTATGGGTTTTATAAAGATATCTATCACAGTATTAATAGTAATTCGTTAACGAATTCCAAAGGAATGTATTGATTACGTAAAGACGCCTATTTCACACATTTCAAACTATTCAATATATTTCATATAGAATCAGGGATATTTTAGCACATAATCAAAACTAATTATATTTCGGAAACACAATTTGTATAGCCTGAAACAGCAAGTAATAGAGATGTCACTCACATACTGAGTCTTTAAAATGAAATAATTTATTCGTTCAGTTTTTACTGTCACACATAAAACGATTAATAATAAATAATATCCTGGGAATTTTTAGAGATTTTGAATTATGAATATTGAACACGTAGTTTTTGATTTTACTATAGAACATCCTATTACACTTCTTTCAAGGAAACCATTTTCCAAAATATTCATTTAGATTGAATATAGGGAAGTAAAAAAAAAATCAATAATGCTAATTCATTTTAGCACAACGTCTTCCTTGTAGCTCAACTTTTGATGTGCTTCGCTAGTTTCTTGAAACTGATTTTGTTGTTGTTGTTGTGTTGTCGTCGGAGTCAATTATATCCGGTATGTGGGAAAATATAGGAAAAAAGCACAAACATGAATTGATTTTTGAACATGATATAGAATACAAATTGCAGATAGACAGGTGAATACGCGAGCAAACAGACGCATGCATATATGTTGGTAATTAGGTGGAGAAATGGATTGATAATGAGAATACGTAAATCATCTACTAAGAATACCATAAACCAGGTCGATATAGATGTAGGGAATAACCTTTATTTTAAAAAAATCATATTCAATTAAAATCTTTTCTTTGTCTTTGTAAGAAGAAACTGAAAACCTTGTGTCAATTGTGAGAAACTAATAAAGAAAAAACGAGGTATCTTCAAGAAATTAAGAATTAATTTTACAGACTTCATTCTGAAGCTTCAGGGAAAATTTGATTTTTGTTGGCGAGAACATTGAGTGCAGCCGAAATGCTTCAGTCTTATTGGGTCTCGTCAGTAACGTTATGATAATTGGATCAGACCACCATTTCCGCCTGAAAATAACTTTAGTTATTCAATTAGACGCCGAAAAGCAATCTGAGCAATTAGCCTAAGACATTACTCATGGAAAGCAGCACCATGTTGGTGCTAACCTACCAGGTATAGCAGTGAAATCTCTTTTAAATAGTATCCCAATATCTTATAAGAGGAATGGTATGTTGGATAATATGGATACGGATAGCACAATATTTGAATAAAAGGTGGTAATTATCACAGCTGGAAACTCTTTGATCATAGGCACGTTTCATCTGTGCTCACCAGGAAACAGCTGAAGCTAAAAAAATTAATAGCTGTGTTCGTTTTGGTTTGCCTAATGCTAAACAAGCCCAGAAACAACAATCAACGGTAAAATAGTGATTATAGGGTTAGGGTTAGGGTTTGAGACTTAATGATAGCAACAACTGCTGATGATAAAGACGGCGAATTGGCAGAGACGTTAGAGCATTGGGTACAATGCTCATATGTTCTAACTCACGGTAGTCTGAGTTCAAATCCTGCAGAGGTGAACTTTTGCATCCATCCTTCAGGGCCGATAGAAAAAGTAACAATCCGTAACCATGCATTGGAGACGAACTAAAATAATCTCTACCTGGACGCCTTGCTGTATTTTTCCGGCTATTTGTGTCCTGTGTTAAATTCTTTCCATAAGCTATTTGACGGCTAGACTTAACACATTGTTCGATGTAACATCACTATCCTGCTTCTGGCATGCCATTAGTGAATTTCTCCCTGTTTCAAGTATTCGGTCCAAGTCTTCGGCTAAAATTT
>NC_068992.1:55350762-55356106 GCF_001194135.2 Octopus bimaculoides
ATATATATATATATATATATATATATATATATATATATATAAACATTCAAACACTAAGATTTGAATTAAGATGTCACAACTGTTAATATTAGCAGTGGATAAAATTTAAAATTATTGGTATCAACAGTAGTAACATAGGTGGTTCGCAGGCAAAAAGCATTATTTAGCAATAAATTACAAATTAGCACAAAGTGTAAGGATGCAGAAAACATCAACCTGCTAGGAAAAAGCGCTAAAGTTTTAATTAAACCACCGTAAAGCACCAAGGTAACAGAGAAATAACAGTAAGCGAGGAAACGGAAAGAAGAATATATATTAAGAAGGAAGCAGTCAGAATTTTGGATAATTTTTTATTAGTGCCTTCGTTCTTTCAACCGAACTCTTAAAGATCTTCGTAAGTTCGGTTGAACGAACGAAAGTGTTAATACAGAATTATCCAAAATTTTACTGCCTCACACCACTTCAAACACTATACATACATACATATATACATACATATATACATGTGTACTCACACACGCACGCACACACACACACACGCAACCATATATATTGTTGAAATTTATAGAAAAACAGAAGACGAAGACAGGTGTATGAACAACAAGCAAGTGTCTTAGTTTCACGCACGGGATATTGAAAAAGTCTTTTACTTTTCGAGCCTACGCTCTTCAACAGAAAGGTTTAAGAGAAAATAAACAGAAAGAGAATGAAAAACTTTTGTAGATTTCAGCAGTCCAGCATGGCGAACGTATGTAGTTGTGTGCATTTTTGTGATTATTTTTGTCCACCAACACTGCTTGACAGTCTGCGTTTGTTTACGTCCTCGTAACCTAGTGGTTCAGCGATAGAATAAGTATCAAGCTTAAAAAACGAAAATAAGTACTAGTGTCGATTTGGTCGACTAAAACCTTGAAGGCAGTGCCCCGGCTTGGCCGCAGTCTAATGACTAAGACAATTAAGAGATTCAAGATACTGCTGATTAGCAAAATGCAAATGTGGGAACTAAAATATGGAGTCAAGAGCAGACATAAAAGAATCTCCTATACATAAAACATACGGACGAAATTAGAGGGTGAATGATAGAAATTGAATTAGAAACATAAAGAAAATCAGAAAAGAAAGTCAAAAATAGAACAAGACATTATAAGGCATCTAATTTATGAGCTGTGGATATTAATATATTTGAATGAATAATATTCATGTCTCTCGGACATGAATAATTAATCAAGGAGTGACATACTTCATACAGTATGCAAAGAAAATTAATTTTAAAAATCTATTTTTGATTAAGAAGTGAAAAGCCTGGTGCTATTTGTTATTGACTCTCAAAAAGTGATAGAGGCTAACAATGGCCGTTAGGTATTTGTTTTGTTTCTCTATTTCTAAAGGAAATTTTAATCAATTTCTTCTGTATACGTCACTCTGTACATTATCAATTCACATATGAAATTTATATCTATGACCCATTTGTGTTATTGCTTTATTAATGAAGATTTTCAGTAACATTACTCTCATCCAGATCAATGTTACTTCAAAGTTACACACACACACACAAACACACACACACACACACACAGACACACACACACACACACATGTATATACCAAAAAGCAGAAAGGTCTGGAGCAGGATAACAAAAAGAAAAAACACCTGCTGATGAATTTGACTATATTGAGACCGATGGGTCAAAGTATACTGGTGGAACATACAACGTAAACAGGCACCAGTTTTTAAAAATAACAGCCAAATATTGCCGTGTGCGACCTCAAAAAAAGACAGGTCCTTTTGTGAATATCAGCGGTCCTTTTCCTCTGGATACCACTACAAAAGGGGGAGGGCATCTATGGACTATTCTTAAAGAGTTTTCAAATCCAGTACCCAGGATACATTTTCAGCTTCATACTTATTATTATAGGAGCTTCAGGAAACATACCAACCAGTCTGGAGCCATGTATGACCGAACTTGAGTTCTAAGGGACAGAACGAACCCAAATTCTTAATTCAAACGCTACAAATGATCATGGTGTCGGGGAATATAATAATCTACAAGAACTTCTTACCATTTAAAGGATGATGAACAAAACAAGATGCATTCCTTCACAGCCTTGTAACCACGTAGATGGCCGGTCACAATTTACTCTGAATTGAAAAACGAAAGTGGACATACATACATACAAACATACCATATAATTTTATGACCTGAATTTCTTGATAAAGTGAAACTTTCTGTTGATGCTTCTATATTCGCTTCACGAGGAATTTTGAGGCAAATATTCAAACAACATTTGCTATAGAATATTATATACATTTTATAGTTCATGCTATGTATTTATGTAAAATTATATGACGTTTTTATTAGTTTGTATTATTGAATGCAGGCTTTCTTCTGTGCCTAGGTAAAGTAGTTGGAGGCAAGAATATAATTGAAAATTGTTTAGAGTTATTTAATTTCTTTTAGTTGCTATGTTGAGAATGTTGACCCCATAACCAGATTACAGTTAGATGTTTATCACTGGTGTGCATCGTTGTATCGTATTCTTCCGAACGTATACAGCGGTATGAAGTAAATGTCCACATGTTAGGCAGCATGCTGTTTTAATACAACTTTTTTATAAAATATAGCAGCGCATTAAGCTATAAACGATGTTAGGTTTCTTTAAATATAGGACACCCATTTATTACAGTCTCAGTGTACTTCTTCACAAAGACTGCAAGCTTTGCATTCTATAGTTTGAATAAACTCACAACTGATAGTTTGCAAGCAAAAATAAATTGGAACCACATCATCTGCCTATCATTACCTAGATTTATCGACACGAGCTGGGGAAGTGAAGTTTCACTGTAAATTACAGCTGCAAGAGCTGATAGAAAATTACTACAAAATTAAAACCGTTAATTCTCATCGACGTTTATTGTAACTTTTGACAAAATAAACAAGATGTGGCGACTTTCGATAAAATGACAGCTACAACAGTTAACTTCCAATAAAATAATTACTTCACTTCTAATATACCAGTAACGTCTTTACAAGAGTTAAATCAAGCAAATACTGTTCGATGATTTCTCAAAGCGTGAATTAATCAATGACGTACCGATACCTAGTGACAATAATATCGAATGGAAGAGAGTAGAGATGTGAAGTAATTAAACTGACTTAAGCAATGAAAAGAAATGCCTGTACTAATGAAGTTGTACAACTGTGTAAAATACACAATTGACTATGTAAAAAGATTGGCAAAGTGACAAATACAAGCGGAAATATACAGCAAAAGCAGTACTACAGTGTTTGAGATGTGAGGCCATTTTATCTAATTATTCGACAATGTTAAATATTGTCATGCTTGTTTCTCAAGCGAGGCATTATTTCTCGTAACATATAAAAGAAAAATCGATCAAATAATAATAATAATAATAACATCGATAACAACAACATATATAATAGATAATAATAATAATAATAATAATAATAATAATAATAATAATAACAACAACAACAACAACAACAACAATAATAATAATAATAATAATAATAATAATAATAATAATAATAATAATAATTTCTTTTATTGGTCATATTGGCCGAAGACGTTGGTAACAATACAAATTGGAAAGACAGTAAATCAACAATCAAGAAACTGCGAGGGAGTTACAGGGAATAACAATGAAATCAACGATAAAATGAGAGATCCGTTAATAAGTAGATTATATTCAATACAACGAATGATACCATAGAAATTTAGAATATGTAAAGGATTCTCCAAATGGTCAAAAGCCATATATTGATGCTTCGAAGTACACAAAACTGACAAGGAAACGCATATACCTTCTCTTGCCGCTTCGTGTAGCCGCAGAGTTAATGTGAGCCTATTTAGCGACATGAAGTTCGACACTCTCACAACCTTTGCATGAAATTCATTGTCGGGTACTCTCTACCTCTCTAGCCTCAAATTTGTCGTCTTGTGGTACCTGAAGAAGATGACAAGGATTTGCGCTTCGAAGAAAGTTCACTCCTCAACTTTTTGAACTCTATCCACTGTGCAACACACATCGCCATAGAAAACACGCGGGAAGACTAATTCTTTATTGCCAAACGGTCGGAATGGCTTGATTTTCACGATACACTGAGCTGTCAAATACATCCCTTCTCACTTGATAATGTTTGTGTCACACTACGCTACGAATCAGCAATGCACGATCACTGAAGAGTTACATGCCGGATGGTTGCACATTTGAGCACCAGATACAGTTGGGTGACTGGCAGGTCCAAAATGGCCATGCATGTAGTGTAGAAGTTATCCAGAAGATAATAATAATAAAATGCTAATTATTGTTGGGTCCTTAGGAACAGTATCAAACGACATCAAGAAGAATATAGAGGAAATCAGAATAGAATGCCCAGTAGAACTGTGGCTAAAAGTTCGCCTCCTCGGCATGCCCAGAATAATCAGAAAAGTATTAGATAGTTGAAAAAAAAACGGATATCATGGTACCATTGGCTGCAAGCAGCAAGCCCGCTATACATGCAAAACTTCAGGAGTTCCAACAAAACCTGAGTAGTAGATGAAAGACTAGGTTAACTACTTTTGGTTTTGAACTCTCAGCGTCAAAGCCGTAGACTATTCTACAAATAATTTTGTGCCAGAGTCTAACGATTCTGTCAATCCCAGAAAATTCCTCAACAGACCAATATGTTGAGACGCAGTTACAAAGACGATTAAGCATTTATACTGATTAGTATAAAACTTTTGGCCACAAACATCTATCCGTCCAAAGTGGCCAGTAAATCGTTACGAACCCCCAGCATATAATTATCAAGAACTAGAATGACAATATCTGTGCTTTGAAAGACACCTCGATCCTTTCTAAACAAAATATTGATCGGTAGAAGTCGGGAAAACTGTCAAAGCACCAGTCTTGAAAGTGAGATAAACCTAAATGTTAATTATCGAAACCGAAAGTAGTATCAGTACTAACGGGAGTACAGGATATCCGAAAACTAAACGAACAAAAGCATAAATACAAACCCGGTGCTCACAACGCTGTACACGATTTAAAGATAACCTCGATATGCATATCTCCGTATCTTAGACGAGTTAACAATCAATTCTACAGTATAATACAAACACCATGCTTTTTGCATTTAACACGTAACTTTTACTACTACGTACCAACATGGTGGTGGGGGCGGTGGTTAAACACTTGTGTTCTGAGTTTGCTGCTGTACTCCGTCTCAGCTTGCAGGAGTCAATAACTTATCAGGCAGTGAAGTAGCTTTTCTAGAGGTTTCTGTCCCCGTCCGCTGTGATACGAGAGCCCGAGGTCTATTTCGCCTTTTATACTTTC